>NW_015388912.1:35854-37059 GCF_001527695.2 Protobothrops mucrosquamatus
TGCCTCCACTTCCAGAGCTGCTCCCTCACTCTCTCTCGCCACTCAAGAGGAAGCTGAGTATTCCCGGGATAAAACTGGTCCATCGAGACCTCTCCCTCCTTCTCTCCATCCAGAGACTCAATTGGAGTGACTGGGCTCACCTGCCCCAACAACATCCAATCCTTCAGTCGCACAGGGAGACCTGTGATATTCCGAACTCCGACCAAGATCCGTCCCTTTTCCCACTTCAACACCCGCGTGGGAATTACCTCTGGGATCAATTCCACTCCACTATTCTGTCCCTGCGGGCCAGTTTCCAGGATGAGATATGGCCCAGGCTGCTCCCAATCTAATTTAACAGACGCCCTCAAGCACACCACCTCCCCTCTTTTTCTTATCGAATTTCCATAACCGCCCCACTCCCTCTACAGGGGCCTGCTGCTCCCGCACTATACCCTGACATACTGTCTGCAGCGCAGGGTGAACATCCCTCACTATCGGATCATTTCCCAATGGAAGGACTGGGGTAAGCAACCGCCTAACTAAACTGGTGTTAGTCCCTACAATCAGTGAGCCCTGGCTAACGCCCGGAGGGCGAGCACATATGATAGCCAAAGTATCCAAGGTCTCCGTATGCCCAGCAATAGAGGGTCCAAACGTCAGCCGTACAGGCAAACATCCATCGTAGGGGAACTTTTCCGTACCAATACCACAAATCTTCAAATCACCCAACTCCTGTATGGGCATATACGCCAAATACTTATCATAAAAATCCCTATATATGCCACCTGCGCACCTGAATCCAAAAGAGCCTTCGTATAAATACCTTCCACCTGCACCGACACCACTGGGGAAGGACCCACCAACTGTTGAGGAACCATGGCTTTAGCCTTCCTCCCTTCAAGGGGACGAGGATTTCTTATCGGAGGGGATACCCCCATTGTTCTCATATTTGCCGAGGGTTCCCTAAAGAACCCTCTCTCATTGGAGCTGACTGATATCTCCGGGCACTCAGCTAGCTCCTTCACCAGGGCCCTTGACAGTTTCCCGAATGCACTGGGTTCCCTGATCTTCTATGCAACTTTGGGCATGCACGCTTATAATGACCCACACCCCCACAATTATAACAAACCACTGATCTCATTGAATTGTTATCCCAGATGGGCGGTCCCATCCTCCCATCAATTATTCCAACCTGACCCCCATTCAGGGGTGGGCCACTTGCT
>NW_015388912.1:40020-42023 GCF_001527695.2 Protobothrops mucrosquamatus
ATATATATATATATATATATATATATATATATATATATATATATATATATATATATATATATATATATATATATATATATATGGTTAATAATGTCAGTAAAAATACGGTTTCCGGGTATATCCATGTCGCAAAACAAATAAATCTCGACCACCAGGAAAGCCTATTAAAGACTATTAAAAGAAGCCTGGCTCTCAGATAGAGACTCGATTAACCGCCATATAGATCTTTGCCCAGCACAACAGACGCTGAGGACATGGAATACGAATTGCCACCCCACCTGTCAGAAACAACTTGATTGACGACCGTGTGATTGAGATAATAGAACTATAATTAATCTCCCGTACGATTGAGCAAACGGGGCTGCAATCAACACTCAACACATTACGGACACGGACGCGCCGCCCGGCAAACAGCTGATGAACCCCGACCAACAGCTGATGAACCCTCCAATACTGAAGACGAGCGAGTGTCCATGGAGAATGGGGGCTATAACTAACATTCAGCAACCTAGGAGTGTCCTCATGATGCCCTGTCTACAGCTGACGAGTCCCGACCAACAGCTGATAAACCCTCAGATACCGATGACGAGTAAACGTCCCCGGACAGTTGGGAGACTTCCGGAGGGGGGCGAAAGAAAGATGGTATGGTGAGGGACCTATGGAACTCCCCACCGCACCTAGAAAGAGCTCCACTCCCCGAGCGGTCGAATGAGGTCCAAGATACCAACGCGAGCGTCAAGTGGCCAGGCGAGGAAACCGTGGAGAATGACATTAGAAATAGTAACAAAAATGGGCCACTCGCATGTAGGATTGACAGACACGTGAAGGTAACCTGATCGCGCTTAAAAGAAAAAGGGGGGGAGGAAAAAGGCACTCTACCAATTTGCTCAGTGTGGACATGTAGGATTACGGACAAAGAACATTTGCACTTAAGACAGGGGGATTTCTCTGTGAGGACTGAACATGGGGAACCAGTGTTGGTTGGAAACCACGATTACCAAAGGCAGGTCAAGCGACAGGACACTACCGATAGGATGGGAGTAAAGAACATCAAGAAAGGGGATAAAGCAAGAGGCGTTGGGTTGAAAGATAGACAAACAGGTACCGCTCATGAGGCAAGAGAGAAGAAGATAGAGGACACAGAGCAGAGAGAAACACCCAATTCGCAATTCAGGAAAGCAAGGGGGGTCAATTAGAGTATGTGGTAGGGGTAAGGGAGGATTGAATGACCTGCACCCTAAGACCCTCAGCGGGAAGAACAAAGTGAAAGAGGGTGAGACAAGCATAGAGACAATGATCATCCAAAAAAGGAAAGGGAGGTTTCCGCTCAGCCCGAGAACTGATGACGAGGGAGTTAATGAGAGCATACGGAGGAGAAACAGGAAAGGGCTGGGTGCTAATGTCAAGGATAAGCCAAGAACGCAGCTTAATCAGCAGGGACCAATGACACGGTCCAGAAGCCGGATGCATGCACTGAGTTTTCTTATATAGGTTGCTCCCATTGACTAGCTTTAAGACCCCTTACGATGTCGGAAGTTTCCGATGAAAGCTCGATTTTATTAAAAAAAATTCTAGTTTTGATTTTCCTGGTGGTCGAGATTTATTTGTTTTGAGACATATATACATATACATATACATATACATATACATATACATATACATATACATATACATATACATATACATATACATATACATATACATATACATATACATATACATATACACATACATACACATACACATACACATATACATATAAATATATATATGTAGGTCTTTGGTCATTCGGGTTCTCTCCCGTGTAAAATTGGAAGTGTCCTGGCAACGTTTCGACGAAGTCACATTCGTCATCTTCAGGCTGGTGTCTTCAGCTTCGTGCTTCTGGGAATAGTGTGCGATCGCAGCTGTTTCTTCCTTTTAACTGCCAGTGGGGTTTGAGCTGATTGGGTGGGAGCTTGGCTGTGTTCTGATTGGGTGGAGGTGTGTTCTGATTGGTTAAG
>NW_015388912.1:45534-55762 GCF_001527695.2 Protobothrops mucrosquamatus
ATAAAGTATTTGGTAAGTAATTATTATTATATGCTTTAACTTGCTGTAACTCTGCTTTATAAATTTTATAAAGTAAAGTTACTTCCCTACTTTATAAATCACCATTACTGTGGAACCGGTGGGCGGTTAGAAAATTTTACTACTAACAGAGATACAAAAGTGGGCGGTAGGTATAAAAAGGTTGACTACCCCTGTTTTAGAGGATAAATTGTGGACTAACCCCTTGTTGTAATTGGGTTACAGGACACAATTTGGCGGATGCACGACCATTAGATTTTGTGGCAGCATTGGAACCCACCATACAATGGATTGGGGTGGGGGATGAGATCAAAAACTCCATCAGACAAAGGGTCATGGGGCTACTAATGGGTCACAAATGATGCCAAACACTATCCAGAGAGGAGAAGGAGGCCTCAGAGCAACTTAGAAAAGACCACACCATCGTTATTCTACCAGTGGATAAGGGCAGGGCGACGGTGGTTATGGATAGAATACAATACACTGATAAAGCCCTGGCACTACTTAGTGACACAACAGCATACAAAGTCATCACTGGAGACCCAATGACCACGCTTATAAATAGCATAAACAAACTTTTAAATAATTTTAAATGTCGTGGAAAAATGGATGAAAACACCTTGAGGAAAATACGCCCGAGGGACTCAGCTATGGCTAGGTTCTACGGCCTACCAAAGGTTCACAAAGAGGGGGCTCCCCTACGTCCGATTGTCTCATTCAAAGGCACACCAACCTCAGAGCTGGCTAAGTGGCTGAGTGGCTGAGTGGCCGTATCAGCCACGTGGTAGATAACAACCAAACCACAGTAAGATTGGCCGGGGAATTTTTAGAGAAAGTCAAGCTCTTAAAGGTGGAAGGAGATGAAGTGATGGTGTCGTTTGACATCACCTCACTCTTCACCTCCATCCCGCAAGACTTGGCAGTCATGACATTAAGAAACTGCCTTAACAAAATGGGACAAGGACAACACCAGGATTCCCTCCACACTGAGGATCTAGTGAAACTAATAACATTATGCTTAAAAACATATTTTACTTTCCAAGAGACCACATACGAACAGGTCAAAGGAACACCAATGGGATCCCCCATCTCAAGTATAGTGGCAGAGGCTGTCCTGCAACACCTGGAGGCCATAGTGATGACCCAGTACCACCTCAAATTTTGGGTTCAATATGTGGACGACATGTTTGTAATTATTAAGAAGCAAGGTAAGGCCAACTTTATGAATGTGTTAAACTCCGTATACCCAGACATTCGCTTCACAGCAGAGAAGAAGAACCAGGGTTCCTTAGCCTTTTTGGATGTGTTGGTCCACCGCCAACCAGATGGGACTCTACACACAAGGGCATACCACAAACCGACTCATACCAACAGGACCCTCCACTATAAAAGCAACCATCCAGTGGCCCACAAGATCAGTTGTGTAAGAACATTATTCAAACGGATAGACTCACATTGCAGTACAACCAAGACCAAAACTGAAGAAAGAAACCACCTCTTTCGAACCTGTAAGTACAATGGTTACCCTACCGAATTTATCAGGAAGTATAGTAGACCACACAGATCCCGTGAAGACTTGCAAAAAGCCGATAGGATGACAACGCAAAATGTGTGCATCCCTCTCCCATATATCAATAGTGTGTTGGAGGCAACTGTCAGATTACTGACCCTCTTTAATATAGAAGTGGCCCATAAACCAGACAAAACCTTACGGACCAAGATCATGCACCCAAAAGACCCACTCCCCAACGAGGAAAAATCTTCGATAATATACAAGATCAAGTGCAAGGACTGTTCCTGCAATTACGTTGGGGAGACTACTAAAAGGTTAAAAACTAGGGTGCATGAGCATGCACTGGCAGTTAAAAGACAGGAACAATATTCACAGATTTGGACCCATATGACCAACTATGGGCATGAATTTGATCTTATCAGTGCACAACCTATATCCAGGGATACAACTAAGGGAGGATGCCTACTCAAGGAAGCCTGGCTTTCTGATGGCGATTCTATCAATCGCCACATAGAACTTTACCCGGCATACCAAACACTTAAGATATGGGAAAAACCACACCATAGCTCACAACGAAGGCAATTTGCACACACCCCATAAGATCAGAGGGAAGGGGGGGATGGAGGAGGTAGCCCATTTGTGCGATAACGAACTCACAACATATCCTACAAGGGGAACAGAGAAGAGACAAAAAACACCCCCCATAGACACCCCAAATACGCACACCCCAATCCACCCCACAACAAGGAGAAATAATGATGGGTGCAAACGACACAGATGGCTGGATGACAACCCACGGGGTACCCGCACCACGACCCCCGCTAACAAGAGGAGAGGGACGAGACACTCCACCGATGACTACAAAAAAGAGATCCATGAGCAAACGATGGAAAGCCATGCCACGGGACCCTGCACGCACGCAAGAAGGGCAAAAGAACTAGCAAACGATGAAGGGGGATCGAAAAACCCAATGAACGATCGAGCAGTAAAGGACCTTAAGATAGGGGGGGGACAACCAGAAGTGGATCAATATACCCACGGAGGTTCATGGAAGAAGGCAGCCTCCCGAGTGGGAGAACACATGTAGGAGCATATCCATCAGAGACTACCGTGACAGACGCCCGGATCCACTCAATATACCCCCTCCCCCGAGCACACATGCGCACAACCCCATTAAGGAAGATCAGATGGACCTCAAAATAGAACCAAAAAAGGGGATAAGTGTAAGCGAGCGAAAGCAACCGGCATATGCTAGCAGAAAAAAAGTGATTGAGCACAGGAAAAAGAAAATAGTAACCTCAGAAGATACCAACACAGCAAGAGATGCATGCCCTTTAAGAACAAACTGAGTAGAGAAAACGGATGGACCGATGACTAGATCGAGAAGCCGGGCACAGAGCCGTCCGGCAATATAAAAAGGACTCCCAGTAATCTTGTATTATGCTGTGATGATGTCGGCAGTGTTCACCGACAAAAGCTTAGCTTTAGCTTTTGTATTAAACAGTTTTTGTTTTAATATTATCCTGGTGCTCAGACTATTTTATTTCTATTATATGGATTTACCCCGGATTCACATTTTTAGCATAATTAGGGAATATATATATATATGTGTGTGTGTGTGTTAAATTTAGATTGCTAACAAAGAGTTAAAGGGAAGCTGGTATAGCTATTTCAAGCTCCTTAGCTTGATTTCTTCTTCCCATATTTGGGCCAACTGGTGCTTCATAAAACCTCTGGCTTCTCTTCCTATGATAATAAATCCATAGATAGCAGCTCTTAGACTGTAGGGATTATGTTATGAAAAGAATGTGGAATATTGCAAACTTAGTACAATATTGGACAGAAAAAAAGCAGAAAACAAGTAGGAGATGAATATTAGCACTGAAAGGAATACAAATAGTACACAGAAGTAAAGAAAAGCAGACATTAAAGGCAAGAGACTAATATTAATTAGGGTTGTTACCTGAGTTCAACCATTGAAATCCTAAAGTCACCCAATTAAAGGATTTAAGGGAAACTAAAACATATTCAGTCAGTGTGAACAATGGGATTTCTGCCAAGGCCTAATAATGATGTATTCAGAGGTTCTGTACAAAAATGAAATGAGTGTTGTTCACAAAGCATGACCAACCAAAAGGATGGGTGAGGTAATTTGTCCAAAATAGCAGCTATAATATTTACTCACAGATACATCTTGGGTGAATCAGGGCAGGCAATGTACAACTCATAAACAACCTTATAACTGGCTATGGCTGATGGCTAATAATACTCAAAATTTAAAATTTCTGGAGGAGGTTGCTTGCTAGAATGATTTTTTTCATTATTTTTTCTTCTCTATATTCCTCACTTGCCATATAGTTTGTTTTATGTAATTATAATTAGGCATAAGTCAATAAGAATTTGTTATTTTACTTGTTGGTATATTTTTTCACATAAACCTTATTTTGGATAAAAAAATAAAAACCAAACTTACAAGGAATCTGAAGGCAGGACAAGAAGCAATGGATGGAAACTAATCAAGGAGACAGCCAATGAAGGACAGAAATTTCCTGACAGTTAGAACAATTAATCAGTGGAACACCTTGCTTCCAGAAGTTTTAGATGCTCCAACACTAGAAGTTTTTAAAAATAGATTGAACAACTATTTGTCTGAAATGGTATATGTCAGGGGTGTCAAACTGATGATCATTCACTGGCTTAAAATGCATTTCTTTCCAGAGGGATTGTCCCCTTTAGTGCTGACTGACAACTTTCCTTCCCCCTGGAAGCAGGCAATAGATCATAAACTGGGCTCTTATG
Source organism: Protobothrops mucrosquamatus (assembly GCF_001527695.2). NCBI lineage: Eukaryota > Metazoa > Chordata > Lepidosauria > Squamata > Viperidae > Protobothrops > Protobothrops mucrosquamatus. Next base: position 49,865 of record NW_015388912.1, read on the forward strand.
GGCTCTCTTCGATATTCTTAATATCCCTAGGCTTTGACCAAGCAAAGCAAGTAATATCCAATAGAATAAAGGACATGGAGTTCCAAGAAGAACTAAATAGGTTGCCTTGCCACAGTAGGGACAGAATCAAACAGGGTGTGTGGGAATCGGCAAGATATTTGAATAATCTGACCTTCCCAAAACAAAGAATAGCTTTCTTCAGAGCCAGATTTAACATTCTTCCCTCAGCACTCCTACAGGGCAGGTATAAGAGAACACCAATAGCAGAATGGGTATGTATATGTGGTAAAGGAGAAGTCGAAGATATCTCACATGTTTTATTGTACTGTGAGTTATACCAAGTTTATAGGACAGCGTATATTCTCCCCTTATTAGAGAGATTGCCAGGGAGGGCAGACAATTTTTATGTAGACTTTCTCCTCCAAGACTCAAACACTTCTATCACGCATGCAGTGGCAAAATACTGTGTTGCGGCAATGTCCACAAGAAAAAAAATGGTTACAGATCTATAGTCGTCAACTAGTGCCAATTTTTGGGAGATATCTCTAATAATGTTTGGAACATTATATTTACTCACACACTAATCGGCTATCCACTCACGTAAACTAGGGAGTGACCCTAACATTTTGAGAACATGTATTTTCTTAACAGGGATGTTATTATTTACTATTAATGTTAGTACTATTTTTATTTTTTTATTTTTTATTATTATTAATTATTATTATTATTATTATTATTATTATTATTATTATTATTATTATTATTATTATTATTTAATATATTGTAAAAAGTGATGGCTATTGTTGGTCTACGACCGTAATAATAATAATAATAATTATTATTATTATTATCCGGCCTGCCAAGGGAATATTGGTGATATAGTGGTTCCTTGTGTGAGAAGGAGATTCTCCTTCTCCAGTGACTCTTCCACAGGCACCCTCACAAGGGTTCAACAAATGGCGACTGAATACCCAAAATACATTGTGACAGAGCAGAAAGGGAGCGCCTTTGGTGCTTCTGCTGAGTCATGTGACCCAAGCTCTATGAATGCCAGTTTCTTCACTTGCTTCCATCCTCTCGTTTGTGTGTGTGGTTGCTAGGAGCTGCAGGAAAACAGCACATGTAGTTTTTGTGAGGCCTGCCCAGAGTGAGAGAAGCCCTCTGAGTGCAAAGCCAAAGTGAGAGGCCTGCACTTTTTTCGCTCTGTTTCCCCAGTTTTGGTGCAAAGGGAGTGGGATGAGGGAGGACTGACTCTGAGTCTTCTGTCTGAGAGCGGGAGCTGTCATTGTTCTTCCCCAGTGTAGTGGGCACATGAGCTAATGCGGGATCGGCAGTGGCTGGGAGGCTCAGCTGAAGATCTGCTGATTCAGTGCGCAAATCTGGAGCTCTGGTAGCTTCTGCTGTAGCCAGCAGCAGCACACAGTCCTTGGGGGGATCAGCTGGGGGCTGCCTGAGCTCTGCTGAGGCTCCCAGGATCAGCATGCAGAACTCCAACTGATTGGCACTGCCCAGGATGACCAGTTGGGTGGCTTTCCCAGAGCCCTGAAAGACAGCATGCCCAGAAGAAAAAGGGAAGAGGTGGGGAGAAGAGGAGAAGGGACTTGAAAAGGAAAGGTTTTTGGCAGGAGAGAGAGAGAGAGAAAGAAGGAGAACAAGGAACGGAGGTTTGGTGTGGGGAAAATTTGAGGGAGAGAGGAGGAAATATAGAGTAAGAAAGGTTTCTGTGTGGGAAGCCTCAGAGAGAAAAGGAAATAGGGGAGGAAGGGTTTCTTTGTGGTTCTCTCCCTTGCGCTTGTTTTCCTTCTTTGTCACACTGTTCTTGGTGAAGTCTTTGCTGTTACAGCTCCTGGTTTCTAAACATTTTTCTGCTTTGTTACATAAATTTGTCTTTGTTGAATATTATAGACTAGGGCAAGGCAAAGTTATTATTGCTGGTACATTCTTTTGGTAGCGCTGTATTTATTGATATTTTAGTAATAGCAATTTTTAATCCCTAGGAAATAATTATGTCAAGAAAAAGAAAAATTGACTCTGTGTCTGTCTTCAAGGAATACAATTTGCGTCGACACTACGAAACTCCACATACAGATAAATATGATTGTTTGGGTGGACAAATGAGAAAAGATAAAATATTAAAACTGAAAAACGGATTGACAACTCAGCAAAATACTTTTGTGAAGCAGAAGCAGCTAAATATTTCATCAGTGCGAGCAAGTTTTCAAGCTAATAGCGTGTACTGGCAGACCATTCGTAGAGGGAGAATTTATTAAAGAATGCCTAAAGAGATGTGCCCAGAGAAGGCTGATTTATTTAGTACACTAAGTCTTTCAGGACCTACAATTATACGAAGGATTGAAGAAATGGGGGACAATTTGCATCAGCATTTGCAAAACTCCTCAAACAAACTTTGCTATTTTTCGTTGGCACTTGACAAAAGCAATGATGTTTGTGATTCTGCACAACTTCTAATTTTTATTTGTGGGACAAATGATTATTTCAAAGGAGCTTGCTGGACTGAAAAACATCAAAGAACAAACAACAGGACAGGATATCTATGAAATGGTTCGCCAAACTGTAAATGATTTGAAGCTGGATTGGGATAAACTAGCCAGTGTGACAACTGATGGTGTGACAACTGATGGTGGTCCTAGCATGGTGGGGTCTATGAAAGGAGTGGTTGCACACATTAACCAAGAGATGGACAAACATAACCATTCGCATCCAATAGCCATACACTATCTCATCCACCAACAAGCACTAAGTTGTAAATCACTGAAGTGGGACTCTGTCATGAAAATTGTGGTATCTTGTGTTAACTTCATTAGAGCTCATGCACTAAACCACAGACAGTTTCAGGAGTTTCTGTCTGAGCTAAATGTTGTCTATGAAGATATTTTGTATCACACAGAAGTCCGTTGGCTGAGTCGAGGGAGAGTTTTGAAACGTTTTTATGACTTACTTCCAGAGGTTTCTGCTTTTCTGCTTTCAAAAAACAAAGACGTACCAGAGCTCAAAGATGCTGAATGGAAATGGCACCTTGCCTTTCTGACAGATGTAACAGAGCTACTCAACAGTTTCAAAGTGCCACTTCAAGGAAAAGGAAAGCTCATCTGTGATATGTATTCACATGTGAAAGCATTTGAATTAAAATTGGACATACTCATTAAACAAGTGAGGGAGGAAAATTTCTGCCATCTTCCCACAACTCAAAAACTATTTGTGGAAAAACCAGCAGTTGCCTTGCCAAACAAAACTTGTGTGGATTCACTGGAAATGTTGCAAAAGCAGTTTCAAAGTAGATTTAAAGAGCTTCGTCTCCATGAACACGACATACAACTTTTCTGGAACCTATTTTCTATTGACATTGAAACTGTTGATCTGATTTACCAAATGGAACTGGCCAAACTACAGAATTGTGACTCTCTGAAAGACACATTCAAGTCAAACAGCCTTACTAATTTCTATGCATTTCTCCCCTCTGAGACATATCTTAACCTCAGGAACCATGCACTTAAAATGGCAACCATCTTTGGCAGCACCTATGTCTGTGAATAACTTTCTCCCGAATGAAACATCTGAAATTTCCAACCAGATCCAGACTAACTGATGCTCACTTGCATCACTTGTTACGACTAGCAGTGACAAATATGGAACCAGACATTAACTACCTCATAAGCCAAAAGCAGGCCCATACTTCCATTGAAATACTAATAAGTTTATGTTAATTAAAATTATTCTTCATTTTAAATATTGTATTGTTTTTTCCTGTTTTTTTTTTTTTTTGCACTGCAAATAAGATATCTGCAGTATGCATAGGAATTTGTTTGGTGAAAGTAAAAAAAAAAAACAGACCCAGAAGAAAATATTCAAATATAGACAAATAATGAACTCAAACAGATTTTTTATTAATAAAACTTATTAACATTATATCATTAATTTTTTTCAAACTATAGTCCAGCCCTCCAACAGTCTGAGGGACAATGAACTGGCCCCGTTTAAAAAGTTTGAGAACCCCTGTTTTAAAATATCTAAGCCCCACCAAATCAACCCATAGCAGTGACCTTAACTTGGTTTACATGTCTGTAAATCAAATGAAAATTTATATTTTACCCACAGGTATTTGATCATTTTCAGAAACAGTCTCCAAAGCAATCCATATAATTTTTCAATACAGTAATGAAATGCTAACATAGTTCAAATATTAGGTGTTATGCTAATACTTATCACAGTAGCTGCAAAATGTGAAAACTACCAGTTTTTCTTTCTCAACTAGAGGTGACTTTCATAAAAAATAGAACATCTTTTTTTTTACCCTGTAGGCATTTTAGATAATAGTTTTATATATCATAAAATATTAGTCAGTGAAAAATTTAACCAACAGCCCTAAAGTTATATAAGGAAGACATATGAATAAGGCAGATTAATTAATTTTAGAGTATATATATTTATTTGGTAGAAGACTATGTAACAGAAAATCAGCATCATTCAAAGGAAGAACTCAATTCAGATTGTAAATTGGCCATGATCATGATTTTCACAGTCACATTTTCAGAGATAAAATCCCATGTTGAGAAAGTATTTAATTAAAACATGAGTATTTTAAATAAAAAGAAGTTCAGAGGCTTTGCAGTTAAGATTCCCTGAGTGCATAGAAAAAAATTGATTAAAAAAAGCTACACAAATCTTTTTCTGTCTTTAAATTAAAGCTATTTTATATATAGAGAGAGAGAAAGCAAGAGTATGAATGATTATACATTTAGTCTATAACCTTCAATGAAGAGGCCTTCATTAACACATTAATATACACACACATATATGCACTTGCATTAGAGACCTTCATCTTTTGCTATACAATATATGATCATTAAAATTCAATCATGTAGCTAATCTGATTAATTTCTGGTTTAATTTTGTTATATTTAAATACTTTTTTCTCAAGACAGTCACTCCCTCAAGATCTATATGAAATATTCAACTACCTTGTTCAAATGATTTTTTTCTAAGAGTAAATTGCAATGTAAATTGCATGAGTGACTCTGAACTAGCAAGTCACACTTGTTCCATTTTAAATGAGCATGCAAAAGAGAGTATAATTCTATAAAGAGTGATCTGCTCTTATGACAATATATGCTACTGTATAATGCATAATAATGTATAATGTGTATAATGCTTATATACCAATGCTCAAAGTTTAGGAAACAAACAGAGTGAACTTGAAGTACTAGTAAATGAAAGTAAATATGATATAGTTGCCATTCCTGAAACATGGTGGGGTGAAACTCATGACTGGAATGTACTGATGGAAGGATACAAATTATTCAAAAGAAACAGACCTAACAAAAAAGGAGGTAGAGTTGCATTATATATAAAAGATCACTACATCTCTACAGAAATCCACAAAACCAAGGATGAAAACCTTCTAGAATCCATATGGGTCAATATAAAAGGAAAAAAGAATGACATTGCTCTGATAAACTAAAAGACAAAAAAGGACAAATACAAAAAAATGGAAAGAGGAACACATAACTAAGGCAGAGTATAAGCAGATAGTCCGAATCTGCAAAGATGCAGTCAGAAAAGCAAAGGCTCAGAATTAATTAATTAATTAATTTATTTATTTATTTATTTATTTATTTATTTATTTATTAAATTTATATACCGCCCTATCTCCCTTACGGGACTCAGGGCAGTGAACAGGTGATACTAAAAACCACAATAATAAATAAATAATTTCTATGCTAAAATCAAATTAAATGACAGGCCTGTTCTAAAAACACCCCATACAAAACCCCCACTAAAACATAATCAAACTTAATCAAACTACGCCAGGCCGGCCGCACGGAATAGATGGGCCTTCAGGGCTCGGCGAAAAAGGCGCAGGTCCGCAACTGTACGTAG
>NW_015388912.1:56237-57237 GCF_001527695.2 Protobothrops mucrosquamatus
ACAAACCATACAAAATACTAAGTTTAAAATACAATTAAAATGAAATATTGATTTTTTGCCGTTTCTTTTTAAAATTATGTTAAAAACCAAATTAAAATCAAATTAAAATCAAATTAAAATATCCCTTAGGCCAGTCCCGCTAGCTGGAATAGCCATGTCTTGAGGGCGCGGCGGAAGGAGGGGAGATCCGGAATGACCCAAATCTCTGGGGGTAATTCGTTCCATAGGGAGGGGGCTCCAACAGAGAAGGCCCTCCCCCTGGGGGTCGCCAGCCGGCACTGTCTGACTGACGGCACCCTGAGGAGACCCTCTCTGTGGGAGCGTATCGGCCGATGGGAGGCAATCTGAGGCAGAAGGCGGTCTCGGAGATAACCAGGTCCGATGCCATGGCGCGGTTTAAAGATGAGAATCAACACCTTGAAGCGCATCCGAAAAGCCACCGGTAGCCAGTGCAGTTCGCGCAGCAGCGGCGTTACATGGGAGCGACGAGTCACTCCCATCACCGCTCGTGCGGCTCTGCATTCTGGACTAACTGGAGCCTCCGAGTGCTCCTCAAGGGGAGCCCCATGTAGAGAGCATTGCAATAGTCCAGGCGGGAGGTGACAAGAGCGTGGGTAACTGTGCGCAAGGCATCCCGGTCCAGAAAAGGTCGCAACTGGCGAACCAGGCATACCCGGTAAAACGCCCCCCTGGCCACGGCCGTCAGCTGATCTTCTAGTGTCAGCCGTGGATCCAGGAGGACACCCAGATTGCGTACCCTCTCTGAGGGAGCCAAAGTTTCGCCCCCTATAGTCAGCGACAGAGTCAGCTGACTATGCCTGGGAGCCGGCAACCACAGCCACTCAGTCTTGGAAGGGTTGAGTCTGAGTCTGTTTCTCCCCATCCAGACCCGTACGGCCTCCAGGCACCGGGCCATCACGTCAAGGGCATCATTGGGGTGGCCTGGGGTGGAAATGTACAGCTGAGTATCATCAGCATACTGATGGAAATCCACCCCAAA
>NW_015388912.1:58174-68430 GCF_001527695.2 Protobothrops mucrosquamatus
GGTGTCATCTGCGTACTGATGAAACTCCACCCCGAAACCACGGATGATCTCACCCAGTGGCTTCATATAAATGTTGAACAGGAGAGGCGAGAGGACCGACCCCTGTGGTACCCCACAAGTGAGGCGCCTCGAGGTTGACCTCTGCCCCCTGCCAACACAAATTGCGTCCGGTCCGAGAGGTAGGAGGAGAACCACCGTAGAACGGTGCCCCCCAACCCCAACCCCCCTAACCGGTGCAACAAGATACCATGGTCGATGGTATCAAAAGCCGCTGAGAGGTCTAACAGGACCAGGATAGAGGAACAGCCTCTATCCCGAGCCCTCCAGAATGAACAAAGACTTACAACAAACTTCAAAGATAATTTAAAAAGTTTCTTTCAACATATAAATAACAATAAAAAAGTCAAGGAAACAGTAGGTCCACTTAAGAGAGAAGATGGCAAGGAAGTAACAGGCAGCAGAGAAAAAACAGAACTGCTTAACTCATTCTTTGCATCAGTCTTCACGCAAAAAGAAACTATACCAAACACATACTGTAACTGTAAAACTGTAAAAGACAGACTAGAAATAAAAATTAAAATAAGCAAGAAAATGGTTGGAGAACACCTATCTGATCTTGACAAATATAAATCAACAGGACTTGATAGATTATATCCCAGAGTTCTGAAGGAACTGGCAGAAGGAGAACTCATCAAATTTGCAGAAGACACTAAGCTGGCAGGAAAAGCCAACACCTCAGAAGACAAGCTCAGGATCCAGAAATATTGTGACAGACTTGAACAATGGGCCCTATCCAACAACATGAAATTTAATGTGGAGAAAACCAAGGTTTTACACCTGGGCAAGAAAAATCAAATGTACAAGTACAGATTAGGTAAAACCTGGCTCTGAAACAGTAACTGTGAGAGACCTTGGAATCCTAGTGGACAATCATTTAAACATGAGTCAGCAGTATGCAGCCACAGCCAAAAAAGCTGATACAATCCTTGGTTGTATAAACAGAGGCATAGAATCAAAATCACATTAGTACTGCTTTATAAAGCCTTAGTAAGACCACACCTGGAATACTGCATCCAGTTTTGGTCACTAAATTACAAAAAAGATGTTGAGACTTGGAAAAATGCAAAGAAGAGCAAACAGGGCTTTTTTTGTCATAGAACGTCCAGAACGGAGTTCCAGCACCTTTTTTGGATGGAACCTTGTAGAATAGGCAAGGCGGGTTGTATGACATGTGTGAGTTCCGGCACTTTTTTTTTTTTTTTTTTTTTTTACAAAAAAGCACTGAGAGCAAATAAGATGATTAAAGGCCTGGAGACTAAAACATATGAAGAACTGTTGCAGGATTTAGGTTTGGCTAGTCTAGAGAAAAGAAGGAATAGGGGGAACATGATAGCAGTATTCCAGTATTTGAGAGGTTGCCACAAAGAGGAGGGGGTCAATTTATTTTCCAAAGCACCAGAGCGCAGGACAAGAACAATGGATGGAAACTAATCAAGGAGAGAAGCAACCTGGAATTAAGGAAAAACATCCTAACAGTGAGGACAGTTAACCAATGGAACAGCTTGCCTTCAGACGTTGTGGGTGCTTCATCACTGGAGGTTTTTAAGAAGAGGCTGCACAGTCACTTGTCAGAAATAGTATAGGATCTCCTGCTTGAACAGAGGGCTGGACTAAAAGACCTCCATGGTCCCTTCTAGCTCTAATCTGATTCAGAAGGACACTAATCTGGGAAAAGAGCCTCTGACCATGCTTATTTAATTAGACTTATCAGGAAGACGATTGATTTTCAACACACATAACTATATAGTTGCATTTATTAGTCCATAGCAAGATGCTTATTCTGATACTTGAAGGTATGGCTTATTCTACAATAGAAAAAGCCCAATGCTGCACTTTTAAAATCACAAAACTATACAAATTTACATAGAATAAAAATAATAAGTTGAATATGCTCAGACAATATAACAGCCAACATAGGCATAAAAATATTGCTTTTCTATATATAAGGGAATGTGAATAGGACCAAAGTTAAGCAGTATATTTTTATCCCCACAAATATACTCTGTTTGATAATATTCCTGCATATTATAAGTATTAAATTAGACACAGGGGGCTCTTTCTAGCAAAACTGAATACAACAGAAAATTATTGCTAGTGAATATAAATAGTAATTTGTGATCTTGTGAAATAATAAAGCACAACCATACTAAAGCTGCTTATTCTCTGTAGTAAAATCACACAGGTGCATAATGTATTTCAAAACTTGTACTCTATAGATTTTCAGAATCATTGCAAAATCTGATGAAGCTTCTTGAATGAGAAGCAAAACATTTTGTTCTTCCTCCGGGGAAAAATATAGTCCAGTTGCCTTTTGAAAAAGCACCTTTGAGACAACCATGACCTGGATGACTGAGAATCTCTATAGACCACATATAAGCTGTGTATCTCAACGGACGATATAAATCAAGCTTCCTAAATCCGATATACTTCAAATGCGCTATGAATCTCCTGTCAAATTCCCAAAGAAATATGGTGAAGTTTTTAATCTTAGTTCCTAGCCATATTGCTATAACAAGCTTACACCATATCTGATGATGTCATCAATAATAATGAAAGCAATAGTTTTACCTGGATCAGAACATATGACCAAAACATATGAGAACATGAGAACATATGATGCAAAACATTCATCAGCAATGTTCTTACAAAAGACACAGACACAGACTAACAGAGTTGGAAGGGACTTTAGAAGTCTTCAATCCCCTGCTCAAGCAGGAGACCCTATATCATTTCTGACTAAAATAGCTGTCCAGTCTCTCTTTAACAGCTTCCAATGATGGAGCAGCCACAATTTCTGAAGGCAAGCCATTCCACTGGTTTATTGTTCTCACTGTCAGGAAATTTCTCCTTAGTTCTAGATTGCTTCTCTCCTTGGTTAGTTTTCAACCATTGCTTCTTGTCTTGCCTTCTGGTGCTTCAGAGAATAGATTGATCCCTTTTTTCTTCTTTGCAGCAGCCTCTCAAATATTAGAACACTGCTATCATGTCACACCTAGTCCTTCTTTTCACTAAACTACACATACCCAATTCCTGCAACCATTCTTCATATGTTTTAGTCTCCAGCCCCCAAATCTTCTTTGTTTCTCTTCTCTGCACTCTTTCCAAAATCTCTACATCTTTTTTTTATAATAATGTGACCAAAATGGGATGCAGTATTTCAAGAGTGGTCTCACCAAGGCCTTATAAAATGGTACTAACACTTCATGTGATCTTGATTCTATCCCTCTGTTAATGCAGCCTAGGACTGTGTTGGCTTATTTGATGGCTGTAGAACACTGCTGGCTCATATTTAATATTTAAGTGATTGTCCACTAGGATTCCAAGTCCCTTTCACAGATACTGCTATTGAGTCAAGTTTTACCTAATCTGTGCCTAGACATTTGATTTTTCTTGCATAAGTGTAGGACCTTACTTTTCTCTACATTGAATTTCAATTTGTTAGACAGTGTTCAAGTCTGTCAAGATCCATCTGGATCTTGAGCCTATCTTCCAGGATGTGGCTATTCCTGCCAGCTTGGTGTCGTCTGTAAATTTGATGAGTTTCCCCTTCTATTCCATCATTCTAAATAGCAATAATATAAGCACTCAGAAGGTAACACTGGTCTCTCTTTTCTAAAGAAGTGTTGTAAACAAGCATCTGGAGATACAGATTCTCATGGAAAATGGATAATAAAAATGTTAAGAAATTAGCACTTTTTCCACAATTCTTGAAATGTGGAGAAATAAATAGGATATCTGAAAGGTGGACGACTTGCATGTGAATTGATTCCAAGAAGAAATGTAAAATCCAAAGAAGATATGCATTCTCAGCATCTGCATATTTTAAAGTAACTTTGTCATTGAGACAGCAACTTGTGTGGGAAAATATTTTTATTCATATTAGTTGTACTCTTGGGCCTACTTTATACTTTATGGATATAAAGATTTTTATCCAACTGGACAAGGGAGGTATAGTTCAACTTTTTTCTTCCAATGTGCTAGCGACGTGAACCCAACATCTTTGGCACCATTCCAGTCATTAGTATTTATTGAGAACTTGAAAGTCTACTTGATTGGAGTTTTTATTTCATTGATGGAAAGCCATTGGATAGATTAAGTCAATGGTGGGATTCAGCCAATTCACACAGGTTCGGCAGAACTGATACCTAATTTTTTGTTGAGTTCAGTGAACTGTTTATGATAAATCTGTGTTTTCCGGAACATGTCTGGTTTTCACTCAACTTCCTTCCAGGCAAAAAAAACCCTCCCTCTGCCAGCCCTGGTATCCCTCCATCAGCCCTCCATTGCCACCATTGCACTTTCTTGCTGCCCTGCATTGGCCTGTGTCTCCCTTGTCTCCCTTCTCCATTCTGGAAATGGCAGCCCTGTTTTCTGCTACTTTCCTCCTGGCAAAAGGGAGGAAAGGAAGGATACTTCCTATGGAAGAACGCTACGGTAAGCTCTGGGAAAACTATGTCCACTGGAGCTGGCATAGTTTTCCCGGAGCTTACCACAGCATCCTTCCATATGAAGCATCCTCCCTTTCCTCTCTTCTGCCAAGAGGAAATCAGCAAGAAAGTCCAGACTAGTGATCGCTGAAGGAAGGAAGGAAGGAAGGAAGGAAGGAAGGAAGGAAGGAAGGTGTCATGGTTCCAATAGATAAGACCAATTAAAAGAACATCAAGGCAAGGAATTCTTCCTTAAAGAACATTTTTATTTGGCTACAAAATAGTGGCATGTACAAAGGTGAACCCAAGACTAAATTCCCCTCCCCCTGGTTACAAAGTTGCAAGTTGCAATTCCTACCCCAATTAGATGTCATAAATCACATTCACCAATTGTTACTAAACGTAAGCACTCCTCTCAGATCTCCAGGTTATCAGTAATGACCTTGGTTCCCATGTGTGAGAATTGTTATGGCTAAGTTAAAACTACACTTCCTCCCTTCTTCTATTCTAAATATGTGGCAACCAAAAACAAAGTGAAAATGGCTTCAGTTCAATTCTTTGCAGAGTTGACATTCGGCTCCCTTTAAAGAAAGGGATAAACAAGGATAAAAGTTAAGAATCCCTCTCGGTTTATTTGGATGCTTGTCATAGAATTTGTGTATCAATCTATCAGCTTTCACATCAGTACTTTTTACCCTGGTGGCCTCTGATAATGGGTATCCCTTCCATTGCACTAAATATTGCAATTTACCTTTGTGTAATCTAGCATTAAGAATGCATTTTACTTTGTAATGAGTCTGTCCAGCTACCACAAGTGGACCAGGTGCTTTCTTGGGAGGGGGTCTCAAAGTCGACTCCCTGAAAGGTTTTAACAGACTGCTATGGAACACTGGGTGAATCTTTCCTAGGAGATGGGGGAGTTTTAACTCTACAGTGACTGGGTTTATGATCCAGACTATAGGAAACAGTCCTAGGTATTTTGGTCCCAATTTTTTCCTAGGTAACTTAAGTCTTAGATACTTTATAGAAAGATAAACCTTTTCCCCCACACGGAATGATTTCTGAGGTGCTCTTCTCTTGTCAGCTTGTTTTTTGTAACTCTCTGAGGCTTTTGTCAAAGCTTTCTTTGTATTGTCCCAAACACCCCTCCAAGCAGACACCCACTGATCTAATGTTTGAGAGGTAGGAGGGTCTTGGGGGTATTCAGGCATCAGAATAAAATCCCTTCCATTGGCTATCTTAAATGGTGTAAGTCCAGTGCTGCTATTTACTGTGTTATTATAAGCCACTTCAGCAAAACGGAGGAGATCAGTCCAGATCGTCTGTTGGTAATCTACATAACATCTAAGATACTGCTCCACCATTGCGTTCACTTTTTCAGCTGCTCCATTCATAGAAGGATGAAAAGCCTTGTGTAGAACCAATCATCTTAAGAAAATCTCTCCAAAATCTGGTCATAAATTGATCTCCCCTGTCCAAAATTATTTGTTTTGGTGCAATGTGCAGCCAGTAAATATGCTTAAGGAATAACGTAGCTAATTTCTGGGCAGAGGGAGGCCAGAGCATGCTATAAAGTCCATATTACCGTATTTCCTCTACTCTCTGGCAATTCAACAATAAAGTCCATAGCGATCTTTCCCCATGGCTGAGAAGGATCTGCAACAGGCTGTAACAGTCCAGGGGGTTTTCCTGGGATTCTTTTCATGGTAGCACAGACTGCACAACTTTTTACATAGTTCTCTACATCTTTCTTTAAGCCTGGTCACCAAAATTGCCTCCAAATTAAATGTAGTGTCTTTAAATATCCAAAGTAGCCAACTTGTTTAATGTCGTGGTTATGTTGGAGCACTTGAAGTCTGAGCGATTCTGGCAAATACAATTTTCCCCCTTTCCAAGATAATCCATCCCTATGGGTCAGGATGGTTTGGTTTTCCTTGCGACATCGGTCATTTTCCATTTTTTGCTTTAATTTCTTTGTCAATCGGTTGTCTGGGTTAGGTGACTTCACGTGTCGTTGCTTTCCAGGTGTTATTTGAGAAATGACTTGAGGCAGTGGCATAATGGTCTATGATCTGTTCACGTCGGCTTTTATACTGAGGCAGTCTAGAGAGGGCATCAGCTAAAATCTTCCTTCCACCCAGCATATATTTCAAAATAAAGTTAAAGCAATTAAAATATTGTGCCCAGGGTACTTGTTTGGAGGACAGTTTATGGGGAGTTTTCAGTGCCTCTAAGTTTTTGTGATCAGTCCATACTTCAAAAGGCACTTTGTTTCCCTCTAGGAAATGACACCAAGTCAATAAGGCTCATCTGATTGCAAAGGCTTTCTTATCCCAAAAAGCCCATCTCCACTCCATGTCAGTGAGTTTTTTCGAAGTTTAAGCATAAGGTTGTAATTCTCCTTTATGGTTCTTTTGTAAAAGAACTGCTCCCACAGCCACATCGCTGGCATCAGCTTGAATCACAAATTGCTCCTCAGGATGAGGGTGATTGAGGATTGATTCTGCAGCAAATAGTCTTTTTAAATTCTCAAAAGTGGCTTGGCATTCTAATGACCAGTGTAGGGGTTTACCTGGTCATGGCTTACCCCCATCCTTGCCAGGTTTTAATAGTTCTGTAAGGGGTAAAGCAATCTCAGAAAACGAGGGGATAAATTGGCGGTAGAAATTAGCAAATCCCCAAAAACTCTGGAGCTGTTTCCGAGTTCATGGGGGCTGCCATTCAATCACGGCTTTTACTTTAGCAGGATCCATTTCAATGCTTTCACTGGAGATTCTGTAACCCAGATAATCCAAATGTGTCTGATGGAACTTGCACTTTGAGAGTTTTGCATAGAGTTTAGTGTTCAGCAGCTTTTTGAGTACTTCTCGTACTAAAATTGTATGTTCTGCCACAGTCTCTGTATAGATTAAGATGTCATCAAGATAAATCAAAACTTCTTTATATAAATGATCATGCAGTACTTGATTGATCAACTGCATGAATACAGCAGGAGCTCCTTGTAATCCAAAAGGCATCTTTAAATTGAAAACAGGTGGCTGTTGAAAGCAGTTTTTCAATCATCTCCTTCTCTTATTCTCACCTGATAATACGCCTCTCTTAGGTCTAAAAATTTGTCCCTTCGCCAGGTGGGCTAACATGTCTTTCATTAAAGGGAGAGGGTACATATTCTCCACACTAACAGCATTTAACCCTTTAAAATCCATGCAGAGCCTCAGCAATCCATCTTTTTTTCCTTAAAAAGTATGGGGGTGGCCACTTTGGATTTTGTGGGTTCAATAAAACCTCTCACTAAATTCTTATCAATGTATTCCCTTAATTCCTTCACTTCAATGAGAGTCATTGCATACATTTTTGGCTTTGGCAATTTAGCTCCTGGTAGAATCTCAATGGCACAGTCAGTGGTTCTATGGGGGGGGGGTAGGATGTCACATTCCATCTCACTGAACACTTCAGCCAAGTCTCGGTATTCGGTGGGAATGAGAGGCACTCCTGGTAGGGGATTTTCTGCCGCCTTTAGGTTTCAGAATGGTAATCAGGGATCCCACTGGTGTAACTTGAGGGGTTGGGGGGGACAGCCCTATGGCTAACCTCAGAGTTCTCATTCCATTCTCCCACCATATTAAAGATTTCCACTTATCCAACCAGGCTAATCCCAAGATAGCGATAGCCTCAGTCATTTTGGGGACCACCAGAAACCGTATAAATTCCCAATTCTCCCCCACCTCTAATCATACTGACTGTGTTAGGTGGGTGACTAAGGCTCCGCCCAGTAAGGACCCATCCACCTGTTCGAACCTCGTGGGGGAGGAAAGATTTTTAGCTCTGATGCCTAACTTGAGAACAGTAGGGAGGTTGATTAGGCATCATGAACACCTAGAGTCTATCAGTACTCCTGTCTTAGGGAGCAAGAACTTAGCAGAGAGGGAAAAAGGTGGCACAGGCTGACTCACCATCAGGTCATTTTCTCCTTCATCATCGCTGTCATACAGAGCAGGTGAAAGAATGGCTTCAATCAGAGCCTCGGCTTTCTCTTGAGTAGGGAAGGTGATTTGAGTGGCTTGCTCTTGGTTAATCCAACTCAATTTTTCTCTGGTGGATTGTGAGCTCCCTTTTGGCTTTGCTGGTATGATCGAACCGCTTTTTGGTTAAGGGAAAGAAACTGGACATACAGCTGCTCAGTGACCTGGCTGGCCACATCTAAAACATTTGATCGGGGGTCCAGCCAATGCTTTTGGAGTTCCAGTAGTCACAGCCAGTGGGGCTTGTCAAAGAAGCTGATGCTTTGCTGGATCTGGTTTTAGTCTAGGTCCAGGGACCAGTGGCTTCCTGTAGTGGTTTAACTTGATGTCTAAATTAATGGTCAAGCAATATCACTTGTGGAGTTGATCACGGATCCCCCTGTAGATGCATGCCTGGAACAGATCTGGTCCAATCCGGACTTGAAATGATGAACTAGTGATCACTCAGGCCACTGCACAATTCTGCCAGCCACTCTCCAAAATTCACACACATATTCCTTCACTGGCTGACCCCTCTGTTTCACCTCATGAACATCTTTTTCAGCTTGCAGGGCTAGGGAACCATCTTCAAACCTGGCCCTTAGTTCTTGGGTAAACAGGTTGAAGTTCCATAGCTCAGGTGATTGCTCATTGTACAAGCCGTTCAATCACTCCGCTGCCCCCCCTCTAAGTTTGCCGCTACCACATCGACCATGGTGGCAAGGTCTGGATAGACATTGGCATTCCAGTTCATGTAGGAGCGCACTTGATTCAAGAAGAAAGTTAGTTTCTCGGGGTCACCATAAAACGTGGGTTTGAAAGGAGGGGCTTCCATGGGTCGCTGCCAATTTAAGAGAGCCTGCAGCAATTCGTACTGCTGTAGTTGGTCTCATGGGAGCCCCGCTGCTTAGTGAGATCTTGGTAGGGGTCCTGGGCTAGTGTGGCATCGGCGATGCTTGGGACTCAGTCGCCGTGGGTACTGATCAGGACTGAGTCTGTATCGATAACAGTTGGGACTAGCATGATGCCGATAACAATCCAGACTGGCCCATCATGGATATCGATCAAGGCTATCCGGGTATCAGCAATGATCAGGGCTTGCTCGATGCTGATAGTGTTCAGGGCTGATCTGACGTGGGTACTGGTCAGGACTTGCATAGCGATGGTACCGATCAGGGTTAACATACTGTTGCCGACGATCAGGGCTGGCATAATGTCGATGGCGATCGGGGCAGACAGGCTACCGACAATGGTCGGGGTTATCACGATGCTGATGCCAGTCCGCATGTCATGGTGTCATTGTTCCGACAGATGAAACTCTTCAAAAGAACTTCGAGGCATTGTTTACCTTAAAGAATCTTTTGACTAAATTCCCCTCCCCCTGGTTACAAAGTTGCAAGTTGCAATTCCCACCCCAATTAGATGTCATTCACCAATTGTTACTAAACATGGGCACTCCTCCCAGATCTCCACCCCACCAAAATGTTATCAGTAATGATCCTGGTTCCCATACTTGAGAATTGTTATGGCTAGCCTAAAACTACACTTCTCCCCTCCTTCTATTCTAAATACCGAGGAGCTGAGAGAGATGAAGCGCCGGAAAAGACGCCTAGAGAGCAGTTGGAGGGCTACCCGAACCGAATCCGACCGAACACAGGTAAGGATGCATGTTAGATCCTACCTTGTGGCAATGAGGGTGGCGAGGTCTAATTACTACTCCACCCTCATTGCGTCATCAGATAATCGCCCGGCCTCCCTCTTCAGGGTG
>NW_015388912.1:69718-72791 GCF_001527695.2 Protobothrops mucrosquamatus
CACAGAGTGGGTCTCCTCAGGGTGCCGTCAGCCAGACAGTGCCGGCTGGCGACTCCCAGGGGGAGGGCCTTCTCGGTGGGAGCTCCCACCCTCTGGAACGAACTACCCCCAGAGATCCGGGTGATCCCGGATCTCCCCTCCTTCCGCCGCGCCCTTAAGACATGGCTCTTCCAACAAGCAGGACTGGCCTAAGGGGAAAACTTTTAGAGGGGTTTTAAAAGCATTTTTAATAATTAATAAGGCCAAATATTTAATATTTTATTTTAACTTTGTTTTAATGATAGTTTTTGGGGTATTTCTGTAGTTGTTTTTGTCAGGCTGTCAGCCGCCCCGAGTCCGCAAGGAGAAGGGCAGGGTAAAAATTCAATTAATAAAATAAAATAAATAAATAAATAAATATGTGGCAACCAAAAATGAAGTGAAAATGACTTCAGTTAAATTCGTTGCAGAGTAGACAGAAGGAAGGAAAGAAGGAAAGAAGGAAAGAAGACTTAATGACACCCAGGTAGGTGAAGGAAGTAATAATAATAATAGTAATAGTAATAGTAATAGTAATAGTAATAGTAATAGTAATAGTAATAGTAATAGTAATAGTAATAATAATAATAATAATAGTAAAGTTGGAAGGGACCTTGAAGGTCATCTAGTCCAACCCCCTGCTCAGGCAGGAAACCCTATACAATTTCGGACAAATGGCTGTCCAGTCTCTTCTTAAAAACTTCCAGTGTTGGAGCATTCACCGCATCTGGAGGCAGGTTGTTCCACTGGTTAATTGTTCTCACTGTCAGGAAGTTTCTCCTTAGTTCTAGATTGCTTCTCTCCTTGCTTAGTTTCCACTCGTTGCTTCTTGTCCTGCCTTCAGGCGCCTTGGAAAACAGCTTGACACCCTCTTCTTTGTGGCAGCCCCTGAGATATTGGAACACTGTTATCATGTCCCCCCTCGTCCTTCTCTTCATTAAACTAGACATACCCAATTCCAGAAGCTGTTCCTTATATGCTTTAGCCTCCAGTCCCCTAATCATCTTTGTTGCTCTTCTGTGTACTCTTTCTAGAGTCTCAACATCTTTTTTACATCGCAGTGACCAAAACTGGATGCAGTATTCCAAGTGTGGCCTTACTAAGGCATTGTAAAGTGGTATTAATACTTCACGTGATCTTGATTCTGTCCCTCTGTTAATGCAGCCCAGCACTGTGTTGGCTTTTTTGGCAGCTGCAGCACACTGCTGGCTCATATTTAGGTGATTGTCCACTAGGACTCCGAGGTCCCTCTCACAGTTACTACTATCATAAGCCGCCTTTCTCCCTTTTCCAGTTGGGATGGACCAAGGCTCTTCAGGGCCACTTGAGAAGTTTTGTTCCTGGGTGGTGGTGGGTGAAACCGACCACCCTGCAGCAGTTTTCCACCTCTGCCTCTTCCTCAGATGGTTTACTCCCCCCCCCTTTACTTTTAGCATTCAGGGAAGCCTGTACCTTTATGTTTCTTAAGTTGCTCTTTGGGAAGAGAACTGGTTGTTAAATTATTTGAATTCCACTACTGGGTTAAGCCAATTTTCCTCCATTTCCATATCTTAAGCAGGCTCAATTATTATTTCTGCAATATTTTTTGGAAAATATTCAACTCTGAAGAATCAATTCTACGATAATAGGGAAAAGTAGACAGAAGTCAGCAAAGCTTTTCTTTATTTTAGCAGAAAAAGTCTGTAAGATCAAACATTTCCAGATAAGAGAAGAATCCCTTTTCACAGGTGCTGGGATTATCCAAACCAGAAATGCTGTGTTTAGTTTTTCTAATATGGCTCTGATAGAAATTAAACTATCTGAAGAAAAAAAAAAGTTCCTTGGAGAAAGTTATCAATGTTCCTTTTTTATTTCAAATAATTTGCTAAACAATCATTTAAAATGTATATTCTCGTTTACATTGTTTCTAACATAAGAAGTTTTTAAACCCAGTTTTTCCTAATGCATATAGCTCTTAATGTAAATCCCCTAAAACAATTTAAATATTCCATGTAGGTTTTCCTGTAATTATTCTTTTGCATACACATATTACAACCAAGGTTCATTTTTCAGATGCATCTCTCACAAGCCATGAATGTATTTAGTCACACTCATACACAAAAAGATACTACTCAGTTCTGTTCATGACACTGCAAACCCTCTATGGCAAATCTTGCAAATCCAACCCTATAGAAAACTGGTTGAGTTTTTTATACAGTCTCCTTCAGTCAAAAGCATATTTTGGGATAGTTAGCACAGAAAAGTAGGCTAGCTGAAATTACATCCTATTGTAACATTTTAAATATCTTTTGTATGCTACTGAATAGCTTCATGGAATAAATATAATAAAAACTCATTAAAATGCACTGGAAGAATATTTTCAAGGTTACACAGCTATTATTAAGAATGGCTGCCACGTTAACCAAAAGGGAGGGGGAAAAAACAAGGAAAATATAAAAAGTAACACTATTATGAAAAATCACCAATGTTTTGTCAATGTTTAGGGAATATTCTAGGCTAAATATACTAGGGTACTTAAGATCTCATATATGAAGGTTCCAATATAAAGATAAAATAAAGGAAAACTAATGGTAAAAAAAATATAAACATATTCAAATATATATATAAGAATTGATAGGGCTATGAAATAAAAGTAATAACACATTCTTAGTTTGAAATTTTAGAGCCTAACAAAAATTAGCAATTACAAAGAAAGGAGGCATATTTGGTTATTTTAATCCAACATTTGATATTTTCTAGAAATTTTGGAATTTTACTGCCAAAAAATATTTTTATCAGCTCAGAATTCTTACTATTGTGTTATTTTTTAAAAAAATATAGCTATATGTTGCAGATTCTTTTCTTTGAGATTACTTGTGTGGGAAGTTAACCCAGAGAAGGAAATATTAAAAAGGCAGGAAAAATATTGTTCACCAAAAGGATTTTTAAAAGCATTTTCTGAAAAGCAGAAACCAAACCTGGCCTCATCTCTTTGCCCAGGGCAGTAGTTAGTCTTATACATATGCAGATGTGGAACCATCAGGAACTTTGGAGCCAGGGATCTCAAGACAAAAGA
>NW_015388912.1:76708-77978 GCF_001527695.2 Protobothrops mucrosquamatus
ACCTTCTTCCCAAAGCAGTTGCCATGTTTGCTTATTTATTCCCGGCTTGGATGAACCAGGATGAAGACTTACTTCTAACACTTGCCTCTTAATTTTTCACTCAGTAACATTTAGTTATAAAAATTCTATGAAAATGAACAGATAAATGTTTAATACTTAATGCATGTTAAATTAGTCCAGTTTAAGGGCAATACATTTTCTAGCTTGTTTTTCAGCACAATTTAGGTGTGTACCTTCAAAAGCAAAGTGTGTGTATTTTGTCATTATATGCCATATATACACAGGATGTATAGTCTGTCATGTCACCAAGTAAGAAGAACTACTTCTGTGACATTCATTGGGTTTTAAACTAAAGCACAAGAAAATAGTGGCATCTCATGTCTACTCCCATTAAAGGCACTATTATACTGTGCAGAAATGACTCCTAGTACATTGAATATGGAGGCAGAGAACTATCCCAGATCTTATAATAGGAGAACAATTGATTTAAGCAACATAAACAAGAGAGCATAAGATCTTCTAACTTATACTGTATATGTGAGAAAGGAAGTGGTATACAGCTAGACGTTTAAGAACCTGCTCGCCCAATTCTATTGCTGCCACTGTGCTTCAGTGTGAGCTGTGGAACAGCTGACTATTATATAAGGTGTTGAGGTTCACCTCTGTTGTTAACCAGTTCCCAAAAATTCAGAATATTTTCTCACAAGCTAGTGCAAGTGACCTCCAGTATACCTCTGAAGTTAGGTCACCTCACTCACTTTTCCCAAACCATGAACTAAAGAAGCTTCTTGGATGAGAAGCGAAATGTCTTCACGCAAAACAAAGAAAGTCCAGTTGCCTTTTGAAAAGGCACCTTTGGGATTCCCAATCCATTATATTTCTAATGTGGTTCAATTGCACGATGCCTAATACACTGCAACTAGGAAGGTTTGTCTAATATCTCCAAATGTCATTTTTCTGAGTAAGGCATAAATCACATAAAGACAGCCAAATTGGTTTGGATATCATGTTTTCCATCATGGCTAACCAAGTACTTACAGGAGCCCAGTCGCTCATATGAACATTCTCCCAGACTTTGCTTTCTTCCTATAATGATACTGATGAGAGCTGGACACCCCCTCCCTTTCCCAGTGAGGAAATAATCAGACAAACTCACCTGACCCAGCAGCTGCCCCAGGCCAGAGGGCAAACACTTAAGACACAAGGTCAGCAGCTGCCCCAGATTAGATGGCACAATGAATAGATAGCAAACACTTAACATACACTGAAA
>NW_015388912.1:78025-79575 GCF_001527695.2 Protobothrops mucrosquamatus
GGAGGACCTACAAGCTTTCGCTTTGATAAATAGGGATAATCAGAGGAGGCACTACAGATCAAACCCAGAGGGAGTAAGGAGGTGTCGGAAGTGCGAGCGGGAAGAAAGAACTTCCTGCTGGCATTGCTTCCAATGTGGGAAAGAAGGACATACCAGAAGACACTGCGGGGGAGGTCAGAATAGAGAACCCTGGAATCAACATCGCCGACCAAGACCCCCTTTTCCAAGAGAAACCACCCATCCTCAGAACGAATATAGGGATCGAAGTCTGCCCCAATGGGAGTGGCAAGAACACGACCTATCTTGACTAGGAGGAGATTATAAGCCCACTTTTCATGGGCTGGCCATTCATTTAAAGGACGGCCCGGATGGAGAGCCCCTTTTAACCATAACCATAGGGGGAAAGGCGTACGAATGTCTCGTTGACACCGGAGCCACCTCCTCCCTTATTACCGCAGCACCCTTTAAAGGTTCAATAGTGCCCGGGGCCAAGGATAGTGTAGTGGGGGTAGGTGGAAACCTCATCCCGGTTGAATTCACAAACAACTTAAAGGTGGAGGTCGGCCCATTCTCCTTGGAACACCCCTTTACGGTCTGCCCACAATCCCCCCTTTCTCTCCTGGGAAGGGATTTGCTTTGCAAACTAGGGGCCACCATCGTCTGCACTACAGAAGGGCTTCATCTAGACATCCCAGTCAAACGGGCACCCTTTTCAATGATGTGCACAACTGAAAGGGAGGTCCAGCTGCCAATAGACCTTAGAGGTTTACCGGCCTCTCTGTGGGGATGGGATCCTACTGAGGTAGCACTGCTGAAGACAGCTGTCCCGGTTGTGATCCAAGTAAAGGCAGGACCGCCACCATGCATTCCCCAATACAAAATACAACCAGAAGCAATAAAGCCAATTCAGAAACTGATTACGGCATACCTAAAGCAAGGGGTGCTGCGCAAATGCACTTCCCCATGCAACACGCCAATCTTTCCCGCTAGAAAGCCCAAACTAGACAACGAAGGGAACCCCATTTATCGCTTTGTACATGATATGAGAGCCGTGAACAGTCACGTGGTACCAAGGGCACCAATAGTACCGAACCCGGCCACCATAATTACCGAAGTGCCGGCATCTGCTACCTATTTTACAGTAATTGATCTCTGCGCAGCCTTCTTTAGTATTCCTGTGGATCCGGCATCACAATACCTCTTCGCCTTCACGTGGGAAAAGCAGCAATACACCTGGACCCGACTGCCACAAGGCTACACGGAGTCCCCCACCCTATTCTCACAAATACTAAAGGGAGACCTTGCTTCTATTCTCCTACCATGCAAATCCACTCTAATCCAATACATAGACGATCTATTATTAGCTTCTGAAACTGAGGAAGATTGTAGAACAGATACCTACCATTTATTGAAATGCTTAGGAGAGAGAGGGCATAAAGCATCCCCTTTTAAGCTACAATACCTAAAAAAGGAGGTGACTTACTTAGGGTATATTATCGCCCCTGGAGTTAGGAAGCTAGCACCTGGGAGAATCGAGACAATCCTAAGAA
>NW_015388912.1:81796-86413 GCF_001527695.2 Protobothrops mucrosquamatus
ACAAAAGGGTATAAAAACCCCTATTTTAGAAACATTCTGTCTAGCTAGCCGGGGATTCTTGCTGAATTGTCACTCAACTAGATCCTCGTGAATAAACCTCTCTTTCCGGTAGCTGGCTTCACGATCTATTTTTCCTCGGCGCTGCGCTGAAGGGAGAAATCCCGGCTGGAAGAACCGAAAGGGGAAATTCCTCTCAACAGATACTGAAAAGTATTTTTTTCTTGTATTGTTTGAAGACTTGTAAAAAGCAGATTCAAGTCGTTTGAAAAGAGGTGTGGGTTGTGGAAAAGAAATGTTTCAAAGGCTCCACCTTAACAGTTTATTATAAGTCTGCCTGGGAATTTACTTTTTTATTTTCAAAATTATTATTTTTTATCCTGAGTAGTATTAAAAATGGCTTTCTAAAATCTGTGCAGCTCTTGCTTCTTCAGTTTGTCAACTATGTGGGGTTTGGCTGAATATTATCTTTGGACCCGATATTTCTATTTACTTACATGCAGATAATAAACATTGATAATCTTTCATCTCCAAAGTTGTTTAAATGAAGCTATTTAAGCCATCATCATATTCCTGTGCCAGAAAAATTCTATAATTGTATAAACAATATTTTATTTCCTTGGATCTACTTCAGATTGGTTTCATTGGATAACCATTAGTGTTATCAAGGAAACATGTATTTTCCAATATGCTTCATTATTTCTTCTGTTATTTCAGTATTTTTAAATAACAAAATTCAAATGCTTGTCCTGAAAATCTGCCTGGATCAGTTTGAGTTTTGTTGTTGTTGTTGTTTTCTTTGTATTTTCCTTCCCTACCATTGATCTATATACAGTTTTTACATGTAGCAGAAACATATTTATATCAAATCTACTATGCTACTCATTAACAATTTCCAAATATCTTTAGCTGCCAGTCCTTTTCCCCTAAAGAATTATATATTGATTTATATTTTCACTAAGTTACCCAAACATTAAGGTTTCTTTGCTAATTAATTCTTCTCAATTCTACCTCCTAAGAACAAATTTTATGTTTCTTTATTTTATTTATTTCATCCAAATTTGTGGCTGCCCAAATGCTCAATGAGTCCAGGCAGCTTACAAGCAAAAGAAATTACAGTACGTACATAAAAAGGGAACCCAGCCAAGCAGAAAACTAACACCCAATTTTAAAACTGACCACACTAAACTAAATTAAACTCAAAGAAGTTCCACAAAAGCTCTGTTTTAAGGGCTGGGATAATAACTATATTTTAATTAATTTCCAGAATGTCATGAGGGAAGGAGTCACACGAATCTCTGAGAGGACATCTTGGATCCTACAAGATGTCACTGTTTGATGAATAAGACTCAGAGTGCACCTGCCCAGAAGAACTGTAAAGGTGATAACTATCTCCTATAAGCCACCAAGTAACCATGGCAGTGGAATTATGAGACAGTAACACACCAGTTCTACCCCTGCCTGTACTACTGCATTCTGTACGAACTGTACTAATTATTGTTATGCATAATGTAACACTTCAAATTTTATTTAAGCTGAAGCTCTGTTTCAAATGTATTCAACCACAAAAACCCCAATATGGAAAACCAGCATTGCTCTGTTTTCATTTTCATGCAAATTTTCCTAAATATGTTTTGTATTAATTTTTGCCACAGTTTCCCTTGGTTCATTACTCTATATTTTTATTTTGATACACAAAATATCGCAAGCCCGTTTTAATGCTTATTCGAATCCAATTTACCCATTTTAATTACTTTTGTTTTGAGAACTGCATGACAATATTATGACTTTCACAACAGTAAAACTATCTTATAGTTTTCATATTAAGTTAGTAGAAATCAATTTAGTTCCCATCTAAATATGAACATTATCTCCTGTTCAAGTCCTGAAACATCCTTTAGTAAAGTTGTGTGATCTTGTTTGATTTTATTTGCAATCCTAGACAGAAAATATTTTGACTGAATGTTCTGAATATTTGAGGTCATATGCAAACTTATCTATCTCCCATCATATTATATCATTAGTCCAACATAAATGTTTTGTGTATACCTGTGTTTTCTTCTTTCTACGGTGTTTTTACTACTTTTAAATTACTTCTGTTTCATCACATCTTCATGTCTGTTGACATTCCCAAGAACTCCAAATGACATTGTGGCAAGGCTTCTCTTTGCAGAAGCAATGCTGATACTGGGCTAGTATGGTTTCCACTATTTTTTAACCTTTCACTAAATCATTCAAGGCAGATGTTACATTAATGGCCCTGACTGTCCCCTGACTGTTGAGTCAGGAAAACATTGAGCATGGCTGAAAGAAAGTTATAATAGTATTGTTCAATCTTCTAGTAAAGAGTCTGACTTTAGGGATAAAATGCAGAAAAGATTACAAAACAAATGAAACTCTGTACAGTAATTGTTTCACAATTAATTTCACAAATGCTGGATACATGTAACTAAGATATGATCACTTTAATTTTTAATGCATCACGTAAATCTATACAATTACATCATCTTATTACAAAATGTTAATTCTTCAAATGCTTCCCAGGCATTTTGGGGTCAAGTCGTGACATTTCCTCAAAGATGGAAATAAATCAAAAGAATTTGTTTAGCTACCAACCATTCCCATTACCCTCCTTGAATAACCCTTCCACATGTTAATTGTCTGATTCACCTCCACCACTCCCCCTGGCCACTTTGCTGTTTCTGATTATTTTAAGAATCAATCTCTCTGTGATTTTAACATTATCTGGTTTACATAGTCCAGTATCAGTTCACACATGCATTTCATCCAGCCGAATAGTTCCAATATATAACAGATAAAAATATTGACAGCCCGCAATCATAGGTCCATTCAAAGAGAGTACTGCAGAGGTTATCTGTTCACGTTTCATCCTAAATCTTCTTTACTGCATACATATGGCTGTTTAGAAGATCTACAGTGATCAATAGCCCTACTTTTAAGTAACAAAGTAGAGGATTGCAGTATTCATGCGTATGTTTTGTTCTGTGATACAGTTGGAATGCATACCAAAATGAAAATATTCTTAAAATTTTAGTCAACATGTCAGAAAGCCACAGAAGTTAGAATGTCTGAATATTAATGTTAGTTATAATACAGCATATATCAGGTTTAATCTCTAGAGCAGTCGTGTCAATGTTGATATGCCCAGTAAATCTATCTGATTCCAATTTTGATAATTATAAACCATATATAATTTAGCCACTAACATATTACCAGTCCTTTCATAAACTGTTTTACACTGCAATCACATACACATTTTCTCAAATTGGTATATTGAAATATACTGATTTTAATCAGACTTACTTTCAGGTAAATGGTTGTAGGATTACATATTTCAGTAGGAAACCACAATGTGCATGACTCAGTATCTTATAGCATGCTCTTAACTAAAATTGCAAAGCTGTATTCTGCAATATAGTCTTAGGAGAAAAAAAAACTTTTTATAGAGCTGAGATTCAAATTAGGCCTGTTTAAGTACATTTTAATGTTTAAATCAGATATCATCCCACTCAACTAAAATTATGATGGTTCAGGAAATGTTGGCACCATAATCTGATACACATTTTCCTGGAATTAAAATATACTGCTCACAAAAATAAAGGGAACACAAACCCCTTCAGTTCCATGGTAAAATGTTCCCTTTATTTTTGTGAGCAGTATATAAATAAATGATGTTATGTAAATACCTAGGTCTTAGAATCCAAATTTGATTACTTGCACTGCTACAAAGTAGTAATTTATAATAGAAAATATATATCTTACAGATAGAAATGTGCATTGCTACATCTTATTTGATCCTCGCTTGCTACAATAAATATCTGTCTGCACAACTGAAGCACAGAGCATATACTTTGTGTCATATTAGGTTTAGCCTGTCTAGTTTTACTATTTTTTCTCTTACTTTAATATCAAAACAATAAACCATGAAGCTATTTAGATAACGCATGTTCTAGCATTAGCCCTGATTTCCCCAAGTTATTTTTGGAAACTTCAAAACATTAACAGAACAGAATAAGAGTTGGAAGGGACTTTGGAGGTCTTCTAGCCCAACCCGTACTCAGACAGGAAACCCTATATCAGGCCGATCTACAACTCCAGTCAGCAATCTCCCTCATTTTCTTTCATGACCCACACTTTTTTTTTTCAATGCTGTGTTTATTGTTCAAACATTTGTATTTTTAGGAAGCATGAATACTTTGATGGGATGTATATTTATGGATGTGATAGGGCTTCCCTTATGATTAGACTTGCTTAGAGTTCTGCTATAAATATTTCTTCTGGTCAGGGTTATACTTTCCAATGCAATTCTAGATATATTTAGTAAAGGTGCAGCAGAACTTACTGCATAGGACTGGGATGACAGTTGATTAGAAATTAAAAATATATGTTAGTTAGAAGCCATTCAGAATTGTAGTTCATACTCTTAGACTCTCTTAAAACCAATATTCCTAAAACCTGTCCAGCTTTCTCTAATGGGTAATGGAGACAGGAGCTGTAAGACAGCACATCTGAAGGGCAACAAATAGAAAGGCCACCACTTAAAAATCAGTTTAAAATTTATTTACTGTATTACTCTATTTATTTATATTCTTTATATTC
>NW_015388912.1:86856-92223 GCF_001527695.2 Protobothrops mucrosquamatus
TAATTACTCCCTTGACTCTGCTGGCAAAGAGGGGAAGAGAACCTGTGGCTCAGTGACTAAATCACTGACTAGTATGTATAACTGCCCAGGTTCGAATCCCATAAAGGGTATGGCTAACTGATGAAGGCAAAAAAGCCAGAAATGGTCCATCTTAGTCTCCCAATTTAATTCTTTACTCTTTGTCAGAAAAAGAAATTTGTATATATATATATATATATATATATATATATATATATATATATATATATATATATATATACATACATATACACATACATACATATATAATGATTGCTTATAAAAGTAAAGCATTTTACATAGTACCCTATTTCAAAACACTTTAAAACTAAACTTATTAGATATATGTATTCAATGTTGGCAGCATGCTACCAATTTGATATGCAGAAGTGTACCTCTTATTGACCAAAATAATCTATGATCATGTAATATGTGGAAGAATATTACACTTGAGTGATAGCTTTTGAAATTAAAATATTAATATAATGATTATATATGGCGATAGTGTCTTGTGCTGATATAAGATATAATTGATTAAAATATAATTATATCTTATATCAAAACAAGACACTATCACCATATATAATCATTATATTAATCTCTGTGCTTAAAGTTTAAAACGTTTAAAATCTAAAGAGAACATTCTGCAGTTAACATTGCTCTGGTATTACAATTACACTTTTTTATCTATTAGAAGCAATTTAAACTTTTGCATAAAATAACTCTTTAAAAGGCACTTACTTTAATGCAAGTCTCATTTTGGTTTACATGTCAAAGCTATGCTTCATAAACTGAAAATTATGTCAAAAATTAATCTTAGATAACAAAGAGGATAATAAACTAGATGTTCTTAAGAGCACATAATAACATCAAGAAGTTAGAATGGCCCATAAACAAGGTGTGTTTCTATATGCATGCCTACAAACATACTTTTCTATGTAGTATAAGATCACAGCAACAATATTGTGTGACAAAAAATGGAAATGTTAATGAAACAATTGTATACCAAAGAGACAAAATCCATTTCTAGCTGGAAAAAAAACAGGAATATTCTGAATAGAAAAGGCTGCAATATATTTAAAATTAAATCCCACTAAACTGTGAAGTTTACTGGGCAGGGTTTTTGTTTGTTTGTTTTTTGCAATGAAATGGACAACCAACTTGACTTACCTCTTTGAAACACTTCAAGAAAACAGAAAGGAATCCTAATATATTTTATTCAATAAAAATGTTCTAGAAACTGGTAAGAATCATTATACACTTCAATAAACTATGGTATTATTGATTAATGTATAATTACATTATATAATTATATTTATATTGTAGTAGCAGCTTTAAGCTACATTCTACATGTTTAAACAGATTTCTGGAGGAAAAAAATATAGCCAAGTATATCAAGTATATCATTTTATAAACTTTGAGTTCCACCCGAGATAATATGTTATTACTTATATCTGCCCAGCCTGAGAAACATAATAAATAGGCCTGATGCTCATGCTTCAGAGATTATACTTAAGCAGAAGCTCTACAATCTTGTTTTCTATCTCATCCCATCATTATTCTTCTAGTTCATTTTAATCA
Organism: Protobothrops mucrosquamatus; assembly: GCF_001527695.2. Taxonomy (NCBI): domain Eukaryota; kingdom Metazoa; phylum Chordata; class Lepidosauria; order Squamata; family Viperidae; genus Protobothrops; species Protobothrops mucrosquamatus. The sequence goes on from NW_015388912.1 coordinate 88,456, forward strand.
ATAGTGAAGCCAATTTAAAATCCTTTGCCTCACAGGCTCCCTACAGTGGATTCAGTATTCCCACAACAAAAGATTCAAATTTAAAGGATGCATCATTGCTAAGAGCCATCCCAGCTTTTTATAGCAGCTAAACAGATGCTTTTACTCCCCACTTAACACACAAACAATTCGCTTTGCTGCCGGCCACTTTTGATCACATTTGTTCCACTTACCTGCTGCTCTCCCAGCATTGTGGATTTCATAAAATGTTTTTCCCTATACAGAGACCAGAGTCCAATATTTGGCAGGAATATTAGAGTCACCAGGAACAGCAGTATCATTTGCAGAAATCTTTTCTGTTTTCTCTTCATGGTAAAATAGGGAGTGAAGAATGAGCAGGGTAAATGGATATTCTCGTGTCCTTCTTTTGTAATTGCAGTGTTTTCTTCCTCTTTTTCCTCACATGAATTCACCCCCAAATTCTGAACTGAAACTTCAAATCCACTATCAGTTCAATCTCCACTTCATGGAGGCAGCAATTTATAACCTAGAGATCCAAGGCAAAAAACAGAATTACCTCAGCTAGTCTCTGGAACCATCAACTAGCTTCAGCCCACTGGATCATCCAAGGAAGATCCAAAAACCCATGGATCAGTTCTGTTTCCCCTCCCCCATTTACACAAACCATCAGAGGAATAGGATGGGCTGAGCACACCAGCCAAATGATTGCTAGGGAGTACAACAATCCTCACTGCTGGTGACCAGAAGTTAGAGAGGGCAGAGCTGAAGGCAATGTGACCAATTCCTTAGAGAACAGCAACAGAATTTCGGGGTGGGAATAAACAAGGAGCACCTGGCAAGGTTTTCTTTGTCAGATCAATGATCTCCTGCTCCTTACCCTTTACCCAAAAGTGAGAAGGGGCACTTGGACCAGGGAGTCCAAACTTCTTCCCTTTATGGAAGTAGATCTCAGATCTCAAGGTACAGTCTTTCCTGGGACCTTGTAGCCTCCAATTTGAAAAAGGTCTTCAAACTCTCTCACTCCCATGCACAATTCATGTTTATCCCTCTTCTTCCCCTGAAAGATCATCCTACTGCTTCCCCAGCACATAGACAATCTCTTTGGGAAGAGAAAAAAGCTCTGAGACGCTAAATTTGGCAAGACATGTAATTTTCACCAACACACACATACACACACACATCAGTCAATCTTGGTCTGACATTTATAGTACTCTTCTCATTTATGGCTTGGCAGGTCTACTTTTACAGAGAGCTGCCGCTTCAGGTGTGAGGGGGGGGAGAGCATCCAAATAACAACATAAAATTCACACTATGTCTATCGCCGCATTACCATTCTTCAGAAACAAACAATCCAAGAGGCGAGGGGTTCACAACACATCAGCCTCAAGATCCCTTCCCCGCTTCCAACAGAACCAAAGATATTAAAAAGTGGGCAGGTAAAACACGCTCGCGTAAGCATCGTCACGTGCGATCCGTATCCTCTCCCCTCCCCACATACCGTCTTCACCGTCCGACCGTCCAACCGCCCGCCACTCCTCTCTCCCCCTTGATCTGTTTACAGCCAGCCTCATTTAGTGCAGTGGGTCGTCTTCTAGAGTCACGCAGCTCTCCTTGTAGAGATAAATCAGCAATGTTGTAGCTCTACGTCGCTTCAAAGAGGACTGGGTGACTCTAGAAGATGTTACTATAATGATGATCTTGCCTTTTGAAAACTGGCTATTGGCTAACACGTGCACAACGACGTCTAATTAGAAATCGGGCCGGGAGAGGAAGGTAGAAGGTGGGAGGGTCACCGTGTCCCAGGCCCTTTTTCTCTTCGCGCAGCGATTTTCCTGGAGAATCTGCGTCCCTAGCCGCCTCACCTGATGCCCCTGTCCATAGCTCCAGACTCCAGAGCAGGAACGAACGGGAAGAAGCAGCGATTTGACATTTGCTGTTTCTTCCTCTCCCGATTCCTTCATGATCAGTTGATCAGCAGCCTCGCAGCAGCAGTAGCAACAGAAGCAGCAAGCCGGAGTCTTCGACAAATCGTTGTAGAAATAGGCGGGGGACCATTAGAAAAAGGCGAAGGAAAAGAGAGGCTCGACTGCTCAGTCGCTTATCTTTCGGAACCGCTCACACCCCCAGTCCAGGCAAAGTAACGGCGGTGAGGAATCCAACACGGAATTTGCAAGCGGCGACAACGCCCTCAGCTGTTCCCGCAGCCATTGAGTGCCTGCAGGTGTCCAGGAACTCCAAGAGCCAGATGTTAAAGAGAGGCGCTTGCAGGGCCAGGGTGAGTCAGGTTGTCGGGCATCCTTTCTCCATATTGCCAGTGAGAGCGGAGAAGCAGAAACAGTAACTGGGGAAAGAGGCATTAAAAGGAGATTTCGAGACAGCCTCCTAGCGCTGCTTAGTGTCAGAATAACAGGAAAGTTTGCCGGTGAAAAAGACTGACAAACCAGTCGATAGCGGAAACGCCTTGCACATGCAGTTAAGGAGTTAAGGCAGGCTCTAGTTCTGCCTTGCAAGATACTACTCAGCAGTAATGTGGGTGGATTATGCCACATCAGACACCAGGTGGCAGTTTGCAGCTCTTCCCCAGAAATGGATTTTTAAAAAAATCCTTAGTTGTTGCTTGTATGACATGGGAATGTCCATAACAATTCCAGCTCCAATAGTGTTTGGCACAAGACCTTTGAAGAGCAGAACACAGACCAACTGAAACTAATAATTGGGGCTGATAAATTGTACAATACGTTTTGAAACCACTTTCACTTTTGCATCCAAGCAGTGAAAAGAAAACTGCTGGTTTTCCTAGCACATTTGTTCTAACTATTGCTGCTGTTGCTGCTGTAGTTTACATTATAATATTCAGAAATATAAATATGTAAAGAATCACAGTAACTTCATCCCTGTGTGGCCCTCCACTCTTTTCTGTGAATAACACCAGAAACAATGAACTGTTATGTGTGACATGACAGTATTCAATATTATGTAGTAAATTATAGTAAGGAAGACATCACTGCTATGAATATGAATATGAATATGATGGTGGCTATACTGCATGTCGTAACCATCTCTATAATGCTATAACATCATGGATCTTTCATTGAAGGCATGTTACCACAGTGGAACAGAACACAGCATTCCAAGACTGGGAAGATATGGAAGAAAGTATACCAACTGTTTTAGAAATCAAATGAACATGACATGGCTCCCTAGGACACACCATCTACCAGAAGAAAACACACACAAACCGCTATCTACACGCACTCTCACACCACCACCCAGCACAGATCAACTCCGTAGCCAAGACATCTCCAGGACAAAACGCTTAGCTGACGAACACCTAAAAACCGAACTACACACTCTCACTAACGTACTAACATCCAACGGATTCCAAAGAAATAAGATTACCAACCTAATCCAAAAAGAAACCCCCACTAAAATCCAAGACAGAGAACAAGAAAACGGCAAAGCCCTCCTCCCATACATAAAAGGCACCACAGACAGAATCAGCAAGATCCTCCACAAGCACAACATCAAGACAGCATTCTGCACAAGATTTCTCCTTCCCATATTTGGGCCGCAACTGCGAAATATTTTTATATCCAAATTTCTTTTTTCTGACAGAGAGTAAAGAATTAAATTGGGAGACTAAGATGGACCATTTCTGGCTTTTTTGCCTTCATCAGTTAGCCATACCCTTTTTATGGGATTTGAACCTGGGAAGTTATACATACTAGGCAGTGATTTAGCCACTGAGCCACAGGTTCTCTTCCCCTC
>NW_015388912.1:92340-95034 GCF_001527695.2 Protobothrops mucrosquamatus
GCCATACTGCAGTTTTACTCTTTTTACAATATCTCTTGCCTTGCCGCCCCCAACTAGGGGCATAGAGCAGGCTCAAGTCGCAACTGCGAAATATTTTTATATCCAAATTTCTTTTTTCTGACAGAGAGTAAAGAATTAAATTGGGAGACTAAGATGGACCATTTCTGGCTTTTTTGCCTTCATCAGTTAGCCATACCCTGTGGCTCAGTGGCTAAATCACTGCCTAGTATGTATAACTTCCCAGTTATAAAAATATTTCGCAGTTGCGACTTGAGCCTGCTCTATGCCCCTAGTTGGGGGCGGCAAGGCAAGAGATATTGTAAAAAGAGTAAAACTGCAGTATGGCAGTTGAAAATGTCAAGGTGTTCACAATCAGACGGATCTGTCTGAACTCCCTATAATTACTCCCTTGACTCTGCTGGCAAAGAGGGGAAGAGAACCTGTGGCTCAGTGGCTAAATCACTGCCTAGTATGTATTTCAAGCGGACTAAGAAAATGGAGGAGAATACTGTTAGGAGGGTGCGTCCCACCGACACAGCGCTCCCCAGATTCTATGGGCTCCCGAAAATTCACAAAGAGGGAGTCCCACTCTGCCCGATTGTCTCCTTTCGGGGTACCCCTATCTCTGGGCTGGCGAAGTGGCTTAGCGGCCGTCTCGCACACTTGGTGGAGAATAGTCCCACCACCGTAAAATCAGCAGGGGAATTCCTTGAAAGAATAAAAACCTTGAGGGTGGAGAAGGATGAGGTGATGGTCTCTTTTGATGTTACCTCCCTCTTCACCTCCATCCCCCGGGACTTAGCCCTCCAAGTTGTAGAAGAACAACTCAGACAACAAGAAGGGCAGTGTCCTAGGGATTCCCTTCAGGTCAAAGACCTCATCCAACTCGTGGGATATTGCCTTAACACGTATTTCACGTTTCAAGGGACCATTTACGAACAGGTGAAAGGCACACCCATGGGCTCCCCCATCTCCAGTGTCATAGCGGAGATGGTTCTCCAGCAGCTGGAGCGCGAGGCTATGGTTCAGTACCAACCCAGATTCTTGGCACGGTATGTTGACGACACCTTTGTGGTCGTCAAACGAGCGCACAGAGCTGACCTTATGGGGATATTAAATTCCATTTACCCGGATATTAAATTTACCATGGAGGAGGAGATGCGAGGCTCACTGGCTTTCCTGGACGTAATGGTCCAGCGACTGCCAGATGGCTCTATTAATACCAGAGTTTACCGTAAGTCAACTCATACGGACCGCATCCTCCACTATGGTAGTAATCATCCGGTTTCCCATAAGGCCAGCTGTATCAAGACACTGTTCCAGCGCATACATACGCATTGCAGCACAGCGAGGGCCAAATTTGAGGAAAGGAGGCATTTGCACCGAGTCTGCCGCCTGAATGGTTACCCCCCAAAGTTTGTGAGACGGTATAGTGGGGGACCAAGATCCCATTACAACAACCAATGGAAAAGGGAATCTGACACGCAAACCACATGCACACGTGTCACACTACCCTACATTAATAACGTATCAGAGGCCACGGCCAGGCTACTGGCACCTTATAACATACAAGTAGCCCACAAGCCGGACCAAATGCTTCGTTCGAGGATTATGCGTCCAAAAGACCCCCTCCCCACGATGGAAAGATCGACAGTGGTTTACAGAGTTAATTGCTTAGACTGTAAGAGCCACTACGTGGGTGAGACATCTAAGAGACTCAAGACCCGCCTCCATGAACACAACTTGGCCATCAGAAGAGGTGAGCAGTATTCACAGATATGGACTCACATGGCTGAGCAGGATCATTGCTTCGACTTCGAGCATGCCTAGGTCCTCGCTGTGGATGCCACCAAAAGTGGGAGATTACTGAAAGAAGCCTGGTTTTCGGGCCGGGACTCCATCAACCGGCATGTTGACATGTGCCAGGCACATCAAACACTCAAGACGTGGCAGGACAATCACCGCAGCAGAAACCGTGAACACAGAAGGAAGGTGCTTGGAACCGCCCCCCCTTGGGGCATGGAGACTCAGAGGGCAGTCCAGGACCCCAAATACCCCGCACGGGAAGGCCTGGCCCTTAATCAACATCTGCAAGGACACCAAGGCACCCCGAGTGATCCCAACATGAGGAGAGAACTCCAGAACAAGATGCTTCAAAGAAATTTTATTTTTTTTTCCATCATAAAAAACAATCATAACATAAGTAAACACAATAACAAAAACCCCCCACCCACCCCCTGGACTTCCCAAACCTAATCCCAGGATAATATTCATATAAAAGTAAACAAATACTACTATCTCTAACTCCACAAAATATCTTAATCTACATGAAAAGATAGAAAGAGTAAACAAACTTAGAAAATCTAGAAACCTAAATTATATTCTACCACTCTATGCTTCTTTTGAATATAAACAATCCATCTTCTCCATATTGATAAAAATTGTTCATTCGAATGATTCTTCAAATAAGCCGAAATCTTTGCCATTTCAGCAAAATGCGAAACTTTCATTCTCCAGTCTCCCATTGTAGGCAGAATTGGGCTCTTCCAATTTTGGGCTATCAGCAGTCGGGCAGCAGATAAACAATAAAGCATCAAATTTGTTTCTTTTGCATCTAAATCTTGCACAATACCTAAAAGAAACAACTGTGGGAGAAAGATAATCCTTTTTTTAAAAATTTGCTGTAAGTTCCAC
>NW_015388912.1:96482-99255 GCF_001527695.2 Protobothrops mucrosquamatus
TTTGCATCTAAATCTTGCACAATACCTAAAAGAAACAACTGTGGGAGAAAGATAATCCTTTTTTTAAAAATTTGCTGTAAGTTCCACCACAATTGTATCCAAAAGGCCTTAATAACCTTACAAGTCCACCACATATGAAAAAAAGTTGCATCTGGATGTCCACACCTCCAACACTTGGATTCATAATTCACATAAATACTCCAGAACAAGATGGAACGCCCACCAGTTGGGGAAGGAAAGAACAGGAAACCATATGGACTGAGGGGGAGACGAAAAGGGGATGAAGGATTTTTGGACAATATGGATGGGGGTGTGAGAGGGGGAGTGGAAGATGGGGTAGTGGGAACCAAGCATACAAGTGAATGTAATGAGCGATACGATGGTAAGCTGAGAGACACAGGGGTCCTCAAGAAAGAAAGAAGGGGGGAGATAATAGGTCGAAGAGAGGAACGGAACGGATGGAAGAATGATAGTTTGGAGGGTGCCGGGATCTCGGGGAGGGATAGGGTGTGTGAGGTAATGGACCTGAGTTGGTTGGAGCACTCTGATCTCGAGGGGATTGAGGATGGTAGGGAGAAACCCCCCCCGCGCCCCCCGAGAGGAGGAGTGGCATGGAGGGACTCGGAATGTAAACAAGCATGAAGGGATGGTTGATTACAAGGATGGAAAGAGAACAGGGAAGGAAGCATTAAGAGAGGAAGTAAATGATGCACGCAATACCGCGGGTGGATGGGGAGAAGAGGAAAGCGTGTTGAACTCAATGGGGAAACCCAACGAGGGAAAAACCGCCCGAGAGCCCAGTAAAGGGCACAGGAGGAGGAGCCCCTATATGAAAAGGGACAAAAGACCATCGGATAGTAGTAACGAGGATGGGAAAGAAACGGCGGAAAGTAGATCGGAGCGTGCGGGGGGCATAGTAGAACGATATAACAAAAGATCGGAGGGTGTATGTGCCTCCGGGAACGAAGGGAGCCGGGATGTAAATAAGTGTGAAGGGATGATTGATTATAAGGATGGAAAGAGAGTAGGGAAGGAAGCATTAGGAAAGGAAGTGAAGAACGCATTAGGGAATACTGTGGATGGATGGGTAGAAGAGGAAATCGTGTCAAACTCAATGGGGAGGCCCGGCGAGGAAAAAACTGCCCGAGAGCCCGTTAAAGGGCACAGGAGGAGGAGCTCCTATATGAAAGGGGACAAAAGACCACCAGATAGCAAGAACGAGGACGGGAAAGAAATGGTGGAAAGTGGATCGGAGCGGGTGGGGGGCATAGGAGAACGATATAATAAAAGAACGGAGGGTGTATGTGCCACTGGGAACGAAGGGAGTCGGAAGGTCAACAAGTGTGAAGGGATGGTTGATTACAAGGATCGAAAGAGAGTAGGGAAGGAAGCATTAAGAGAGGAAGTGAATGACGCATGTAATACCGCGGATGGATGGATAGAAGAGGAAATCGTGTCGAACTCAATGGGGAGGCCCGGCAAGGGAAAAACCGCCCGGGAGCCCGTTAAAGGGCACAGGAGGAGGAGCTCCTATATGAAAGGGGACAAAAGACCACTGGATAGTAAGAACGAGGACGGGAAAGAAACAGTGGAAAGTGGATCGGAGTGTGTGGGGGACATAGGAGAACGATATAACAGAAGATCGGAGGGTGCAGGTGCCCCCGGGAACGAAGGGAGTCGGGGAGTGATAGATCGAAGAAAGAAATGGAGCCGATGGATGGATGAAGGACACTGTAGAGATATGAATAAGAGGGTGGAAGGAGCGGAGTATGAAAGGACTCTTGGAAGAGAGGATGATGGCAATGGAATGGCAGTATTGGGGATGATAGGAGGAGAGTGGCCACAACAGGAGGGTGAGTTGGATAAAGGGAAGTTGAGGGTAAGTAGGGACGGAGCGAATGCAGATTGTAAAAATGGAGAGGGGGTGTGGAACGGGCTGCAAAGAGAAGAGGAAGGAAACACATGCAACGTCAGTATTGGAGGGAGAGGGGAAGGGACTAATCTGGACTCGGGAGGACCCGGTGAAAGAGGGGTCGATCGAGGGCCCGTTGGGGACCCCCGGATCCCCCGCAAGTTGAATGGAAGGAGTGATAGTAACATGAAGGAGAATGGAACTGAAGCCAATACACACGGGAGAGATTGTGAAAGTGATAGAGGGATTAAGGGTGAAACGAATGAGGGAGAAAGAACGGATGGATCAGAGGGGAAGGATGAAAGGGTCATAATGGGTGAAAGGTGTAAGAAAGAACCCTGGATGATCCCTGACGAAGATATCCAGAGACCCCATAGCAACAAACAGGGAAAGAAGGCAAGACGCTTACACGCGGGTAAAGAGAAAACAGGCACCGCGCAGGAGCGCGTGTACCGGGGCCCGGTTACGCGCTCGCGCAGCCGGATGCAGGCATGTGAGAATTGTATATAAACCCTCCCAAACACCGCCTCAGCAACCCAGATGATGTCGGGAGAGTCCGACGAAAGCTCGGTTGCCGATAATTTTAAATGTTTTATTGCTTTTAAACTGTTTTTAAACTTTTTAATTGTTTATAAACATTTTATCTACTCTTGGTGATCGTGATTTTACTGCATGCAAACATTGTTCAAATTCTGACACATTTAGGTAGAACAGAATAGTTTCTGTATGAAGCAGTCAGGTTCTGTGCAGCTAGTGCAACAGTCGAGGAATCGCGAAGATCCGTACCCTATGGCTGATAACTCTGTGGGGATCCTAAATGGGCTCAAAGCCACCCCAGAGAGGTGGCAAGGAAGGAGGGAA
>NW_015388912.1:101052-110611 GCF_001527695.2 Protobothrops mucrosquamatus
TCTCTTTCCTCTCCCCCTTTCTCTCTTTCCTCTCCCACTCTCTTTTTTCTCTCCCTCTTTCTCTCTCTTTCTCTTTCTCTCTTTTTCTCTCTCATTCCTCTCTCTTTTTTCTTTCCTCTTTTTCTCTTTCCTCTCCCCCTCTCTTTCTTTCTCTCTTTCCTCTCCCTCTCTCTCTCTTTCATCTCCCTCTTTCCCTCTCTCCTCTCTTTTTCTCTTTCCTCTCCCCCTCTCTCTTTTTCCTCTCTCTTTCTCTCTTTCCTCTCCCTCTTTCTCTCTCTCTTTCCTCTTTTTATCTCTTTCCTCTCCCCCTCTTTCTCTTTCCTTTCCCCCTCTCTCTTTTTCCTCTCTCTTTCTCTCCTCTTTCTCTTTCCTCTTTCTCTCTTTCCTCTCTTTCTTTCTGTTTCTCTTTCCACTCTTTCCCTTTTTCTCTCTCTTTCCTCTCTCTCTCTCCAGGTGAGGAGAGTGAGAGAGAATGAAAGGCAGACAGTGCCGAACAGGCAGGGAGGGGGAGCAGGACGGGAGGCAGTGGCTCTGGCAGTGGCGGCCCGGCCGCCGTGTCCTCAGCCGAACAGGCGGGGAGGGGGAGCAGGACGGGAGGCAGTGGCTCCGGTGGTGGTGGTTCAGCCCGGCCGCCACCCCCCCGCCGTGTCCTCAGCCGAACGGGTGGGGAGGGGGAGCAGGACGGGAGGCAGTTGCTCTGGTGGCGGCGGTGCAGCCCAGCTGCCACGTCTTCAGCTGAACAAGCGGGGAGGGGGAGCAGGACAGAAGGCAGTGGCTCCGGTGGGGGCGGCGTGGCACGGCCGCAGTCACTGCAGCATCGTCGGGGTTCCCCGCCATCCCTGGCCTGGCTGCCACCCCTGCCGTGTCCTCAGCCACTTCACCGTCGCAAGAGGACAACGCCAAGGCTGGGTGCACCATGGGCAGCCGTGCCAACAACGGGGAATGCCGCCGCGGGTATGAGAGGGGGTCCTGACCCATCGCCGGCCCCGCCGCCCTCACAGCCCAAGGTCTCCTTTTCCTGCAGCACCGAGGGCAGCGGTGGTGGCAGCGGCAGGATGGCCAAGAGGACCGTGCAACAGGTGGGGAAAGGGCCGGGCAGGCGCAGCAGGGGAATCTGCTGCCCATGAGATGGCTGAAAGGCACAGGCGGAGAGGGGAAGCTCCGGAAGACCCCCGGCACCCCCCCCCCCCGATTAACAGAGGTGGCGGTGGAGCAGGACGAGGGGAGACCCACCGGGCAGGGAAGAAGCACCCCGAGACCGACCACCCACGGCTCCTTACCAGGGACACCTTTCCAGCAATCCTCCCAGCCACCACGTGCAGTACGAAGAAGGAAATTGGTTTGTGGGCAGTCCCACAAACCAAAGAAGTTCAACCAATCAGTTCAAACTTCATGAGAAGTTTGAATTGATTGGTTGAACTTTTTTAGTCCCACTTTTTGTTTTCAGACTGCACATCGTGGCTGAGGACAGGGAGCTGCAGGAGACAGCTGAAAGAGCTGCATGCGGCTCCGGAGCTGTGGGTTGCCGACCCGTGCCCAAGAGCATATGGATATACTGATATAATAATTGAAAACTGACCTTAACTTGAGTAAAACATTATTTTTACTTTTTAATGGTGATGATTAAGCTAGCAAAATTGCGCTGTTGTCTATGTAAATTAATGAAAGTTTTGTGGTCCCATATGATCACAAGAAAGACAAAACAAACCATGTATCTGTCCTGAACCATATGAATTAAAAATGAGTAACTAATAAATATATTTTGATAAGCAGAATAAAGATTAGATTTGATAGATTCTGAGAATGCAGGTAATTTGATGCAACATTATTTACTATTTCAATCAATGCAAATATTGTGAATATAGAGAATATTCCAATCAAGACTTCTTAGTTTATGAGCCATAGTAATGTTTAATTTCTGTAGTTTGTGTAATAGGATTTTCTTTAATAGAAGTAATACTGAGTTCCCTCTCTGAAAGTGAAAAAAAACATTTGCAAGAGTGAATTTCCAAATTATACATATTTCTATTTTATATTAATTAATTTTATTACTAGAATGACCCTATGTTGAGGCACTAGATCTTCTTTAGCTGGTAGTAAGAGATGATAATAGATTTCAGGTCATGTTTTTCTTGATAAGTACTTATTCCAAATTGAACAATATTACATGCTATTATTTTTTCTTTATTTTTTTTACTTTTTTATTCATATAAATAAAAATGGTCAAAATATTTTCCAGATAAATATATCAGCAACTATTTTTTTTTAAAAAAAAGATGCTGTCATTGAAATGAATTTAGCAACTATAGCTGAGAGGAGATCTGAAATAAGTTTATTGGAGGAAATAGTTGATCAAGACCTTGGTTTATTAAATTAAAATGACGTACGTTTGTAACAAGTTTAAGACTGTGTAAATCCATCTTGTCTTATCAAAGACATACTTCGTCAGTCCAAGACACGTCGATCACGTTGTCAGCTCCTTAGCGCTTCTAGGCATGGGATACCGACTATTGAGACACCCCTAGGATTTACCCGAGTTTCGGTGGGGTCTCTCCACCGTTCCTTCCTCCCTTGCCCCACCAATCATGGGGAGATGGTGGTCAATCTGGACGTCTGAGGAAAGCTCTTCAAAAACTGACAAAAGAAAGAAGACCAACATTCATGAGTCTAGCCCAAGCTACATGCAGCCGAAGCCAAAAAGCACTAAAGTAAGCGTGATTGTAAACAGCGTGAGTGAACTGGGTAAGAATATTGATTCTCTCTCTTCTATGTGATTGATTTCCTGGAAAAAAAAACCAGAAGTAAAAATCCTCTGAAAGTGAGGGGGGAGATCTTTGCTCCACCCTCTTCTAAATGGAAGCAGCGAATTTAGGCGGGGGGGGGGGGGGATTACAGAAAATTGAAAGATGGAGTGGTGCTGACATCTAGTGGTGGATGAAAATACTGACCTAAATATACAGCCCAGAAAGAAAAAAAGCCTGTTGTGACCTTCAGGGCTTTGATTAACAAAAGAAAACATTGTGGACTATCTACAAAGTGAGAACTATAAAACTTCGAAAAAATTGACCTTCCTGGACTATAAATATTTTTTAAATTGTGACTTTAAAGTGATTGGCAGAGAAAGGATTTTTGGTCATTATGGAGCATCAGAGATGTGCAGAAAGAACATATCAAGAAAAAACAAATACTTACCAGGAGGAAATGTATGTTTTGTTACAACAAATGCAAATGATATTAATTTCAAACTACAAGGAAATTAAAAATGAATTTGAAAATTTAGATGAATGCATTCTCAAACAAAAAAAGAGAGAGATCATGTAAAGTAGATAACTGAATATAAACTAGTGGAGACTCAAGTGGAGAAGGACTTACAAGCAGTGGTGGGATTAAGTTGGTTCATACCGGTTCGGTAGAACCGGTAGCTAAATTTTGTTGAGTTCAGAGAACCGGATGAACCCGTGCTGCTTCTGGAAGTCTGTTCTAGGCCTCAGAGGCCTGGAGGAGGTCTCTCAGGCCTAGAATGGCCCACCAGAAGTGTGTTGATGCCACTTCTGGAAGTCCATTCTAGGCCTGGTGGAGGCCTCCCAGGCCTAGAACGGCCTGCCGGAAGTACATTGATGTCACTTCTGGAAGTCTATTCTAGGCCTCGGAAGCCTGGAGGAGGACTCCCAGGCCTAGAACAGCCCACAAGAAGTGCGTTGGTGTCACTTCCAGAAGTCCGTTCTAGGCCTCGGAGGCCCAGGCTTGCATCCACGCAGAGAACCGGATGTTAAGGTATTTGAATCCCACCACTGCTTACAAGAAACATTGAACATGGAAAAGATAACTTATACTCTAAGACCACAAAGTAAATTTGAGGATAAGGAAAAAGATTTGACAAAATGAATTGCTGAGCTGTTGGGAGTACCACAAGAAATGGAGAGACAAGGGATGATAAGAGAAATCTTCAATGAATATGAAGGGACAAAATCTTTTTACAAAGACATGTTTGATTTGCCTACTATATCCACAACAACATTTACAAGATTATGGAAAGACTCTTCGATTCCATGGAATATATTGATTGGGAAAGATGCTTGGCAAAAGAAGAGGGTTAAAGTGAGAATTGAGAAATTAGATGATGGGGTGTATCAGAGGGAATATTTAAAAATTAAACACTTGTTTGAATATGGTTGAAAAAATAGAAAGATTTTCGTTTAAGAGGGATGAACCCTCCAAGTAAGACAGTATTTTTTCCTTTCTCTTTTTTTATTTTGTTTTTTGATATGAAAAATACAAAAATGTTTGGGATGATCAGTATAAAGGAAATGTTTTAGATATTTAAATGTAATTGATTTTAAGAAAATTCCAGTGGATAACTAGAAAGGAAAAAAAATGTTTTGAATAGAGTTAAAAGATTAGATAATTGGATTTATTAAATGGAACATTTAATGATTAAACATAGGTTTAATTATGGGTAAAAAGAACAGAAAAAATGGAAATAAATGTATACTAGTTTAAGAGGGACATGTATTTTAAATAGTATATTATTTTCTTATTTTTCTCTCCTCCCCTTTTTTTTCTTCTTTTTCTCGCTCTCGCCTTTCTTTTTCTTTCTTTTTTTGTGTGTCTTTTTCTTACTTACTTTTTAAGACATGAAAATAGATTTAAATACTTTAAGGTAATTAACTCTGGGAAAATTTTAACCAGTAAGAATGTTTTCAACATTGTAGGGAAAATAAATTTAAATAAGAACTGTAAACAGGATTCATGACGAGGCAACCAAGATGACCAGATAGAAAAGAAGCATGATATTGATGTGATTATTATTTGTAGAAATTTTAGAAAAATCTTTATATTTAATTGTTACCTATCAAGTTAATAAGAATTGTATTAATTTAAGGTTGTAAAGGGAATATTATTGGAAGAAGAGAAAATCAAACAAAGCTATTATGTGGACTTTGGAATACAGAAACTGACTGTTAGTGATTATTTTGTAAACAAAAATCCAGACAACACACTGTTTACCAAATATCAAGGTGTTTATATCAAAAAATCAATAAAATATGTTTTAAAAAGACCTTGGTTTATTAAATATTTTTACTGCATACAAACGTTCAAATTCTGACACATTTAGGTAGAACAGAATAGTTTCTGTATGAAGCAGTCAGTGATAAACAATATTAAAATATTTGAATCAGTAGTTTAATTTGTATTAAGCAACCTCCCATGAAGTTCTGTTCTGCTGGAAAGGTAAATATACAAATACTAGTTTTGTTTTGTTGGATAAAAATCTTGGAAATGTATTTATTTTAAATATACTGTATTCCTACCCTGGGATTACATGTACAGCAGATGGGATAAAATAGATTTTATTTAATATAGCCTTTTCTATGACCTAATCTGGTATTTCAGCTTTCCTTCAAAGACAAAAAAGCAAGCAAGCATACATATGTTGAAGTCTTGAGAATATGGAAGAAGCTTTTGACTCTGTTAATCAGTAACTATAGATTTAGTCAGAATGAGCTATTTTACTCATCATTATACTGTAGTTTCATAGCAAGGAAATCTTATTTTTTATAATCGTATTAAGATAACAACCCAGTTTTTAACATTGTAATTATGTTGATCATGTCAACATTATTTTTTCATAATATGATTGTTTTGTGGATTCTCTTCTTCTTCCTGACTTCCAAATTTTCTGATACTAAAAAGATTCAGTAGCAAAAAATAAGGTCAAAATAAAAGGAAGGAATTTTAATATTAGAGTTTTCCCTTCCAAATTGGAGTGCTCTGATCACGAACCAAGGAAATCTTGAATTAACCTATTGATAATTCATCATAAGATTGCAGTTTTAGTAGTTTTCAAAAAGGAAAAAAAATAAAGTAAACTGAAATATATACCAAAATAACAAGGGTTATTTTTAATGCATGAGAATTGTTGGAAAATATTAATGGACTCCCTGGTACAGTCCTTTGTTCTACAACATAAAAAATCTTTAAACAGTTGTTTCAATAATGTAGCATTCTTTTTAAAAAGTGTTTTTAAAACATGCTGCTTTATTTGAGTCTGAAGTGAAAAGCTATCCTTTATGATCCTATTACAGAAATTAAATATTAAAAAATAAATAAAAAAGATTTATCATCTGGAGTAATTAGTACAACAGGCATGCTCCAGAACCCCATCATCTGGCAGGGACTAAAAGACATGTCTCTTAGCCATTGCCCCTGTTCTTTGGAACATCCGTCATCCTCATATTAGGATAGCCCTGACCCTGTTGGCCTTTTGGAAAGCCTTGAAGACCTGGTTGTGTGCCTGTGCCTGAGCCTGGGGTCTGAAGTGTGTTAGAGACCCATAACCTGTTTATATTGATACCTACAGAACTTATCATTTTTGCTATTTGTATTTAATTTTTATAGTATGTTTTTTAAAAACTAGTTAATTGTTTTTATAATTATTTGCCACCCAGGGTTGCTGATTCGAGACATATAAATTGGATGGATGGATGGATGGATGGATGGATGGATGGATAGATAGATAGATAGATAGATAGATAGATAGATAGATAGATAGATAGATAGATAGATAGATAGATAGATAGATAGATAGATAGATAGATAGATAGATATTGGAGGAATGCAGATAAAAATACATTTCTGTAAATGCACCTTTTAAGGCAAATTTAAACTCCAAAGTGAGGTTACATTATCCAAGTAGACAGAAATGCTATATTTTGGATGAGAAAATAATTCTACATTCATTATTCTGGCATAAGAATAGCAAAATTAGGTGCTAGGCATATTTCTTTTGCTTTCTTGGGTGACTAAAGCAAAAAATACAGAATCAAAAGTAACTATGGCAGTTCTCTTCTTCCATGAATAGCAGATTAGCAGAATAGCAAAAAAAGTTATTGACAATGCAGGGAGAAAAAGTTATTCTACTTCCTTATATGTTACATTCCTAATATGCAAGAATCAGATCTTGCTTTTACTATTGTAAGTTATTTAATGCAAATGATGTAGCTTAGTTTTGCTGCAGAATAAGAAAGAGATGATTCAGACTTCAATATTTTTCCTCTTACCATACAGTTGATTGCAACTAAGCAAATTTGCTGAAACCATGGAATTGTAATACATTTTTCTCGAGTTGTCTGTTTAATGTTATAATAATAAGACATGGCCCAGTAGATTTATTTTCTTTTTATACAGTGCATGATTACACTGATCAATTGTACCTTCTTCAGTACATTATTGAAAATTGTGATTTTTTCCCCTGTGTTTCATTTAACATCCACAATATACTGTATACCAGCAATGAAGCAACTATTGACCTACTATGTCTTTTTGTTCACTCATAGTAAAGAATAATAAAGCTCATGCAGTAAGAGATTGGTGATTCCTTTCAATAAAATTTTAAATAACATAAATGCACAAAAAACCTCTGTTTCTTTCCACATATTTATATGGAAAGTTGCCTCAGAGCAAAATGGGTGGGGTATATATATCTATATACATGTAAGAAAAGTGGGAACTCTGAGTGGATGGGAGATAACAGTTTATGGAAAAAAGATAACAGAATACAAGAATGCAAAATCAAATAATAGGGGGGAAAAGACATAAGCATCCATTATGTGCCATTATGAAAGGCAAGTGCAGTGTCATACTGGCAACCAGAAACCTATAATAAAACTATAATAAAGCTGGATAGTTTTGAAAAGAGGTAATTAGAAAGAGGAGGAATGATTATAGTTCTCCTCTCACCATTCTCCAATTTTGGATTAGACAAGGAAGCTTATGTTGAGGAATGGTGAACTGATGTTCCACAGATTAGTGGGAGGTGTTACTGCCAAAAATGCCAGACAAATCTTATTGCATTTTTTGTCCGGGTGACAAAATTAGTCGACCAGAGGAATGCTGTGGATATAATTTACTTGGACTTCAGTAAGGCATTTGATAAAGTAGACCACAACCTACTACTTGATAAGATAGTGTAGAGGGAAAAGTCTTCATCATGGTTCAGTCTAAGCCGGGAATAAACAACATGGTGTCTGCTTTAGAAAGAAGTTTGCAGTTTATTGAAGAGGAGAGCCAGACAGAAAGATGGCTCTGGAAGAAAAGAGAGAGAGCACATGTAGGGAGTGGGTTTTTATACCTCTGGGGCTCTTGAGGTTGTTTCCTGTTCCTGTTTGAGGCTTTGTATTTCATGTGTCTGAGTGTGCCCCTTTGGCATCTGTGAGTTAATCATATTATGTCCTGTCTTAGAGTTTGGGTGGGGTAAGTAGATTTTAGGTGTCTTTTTCTTCTTCTAGCTTCAACCTTCCTGAATGGTTTACATCTGCATTTCTACAGAGCTGGTTTCTTGGGGACATTAAGAAAAAACTGGGCATGCTTTTCCTTTGAGGAAATATATTTTTCTGCCCTTTTAATATTTCCTTCCCTGGGGGGCTGACTTCCCACAAATCCCCCCTTTGTGCCATAAGTGTGGGAATGACACACTTATTGGCACAAGATTAAAATTGATCTGGTGAGGTAGACTTGGTAAACAAGCTTTAAACTGTTAAGCCAAAAAAAAGAGGGGAAGACATTAATGGAGGCAGCAGAAAAAGATCACTGCAGTGGCTCCCAAAAGGGAAGCTTCCAACCCATAAAGGTTTAAAAGTCAGGGCAAAAGTTCTGTTAGATGGAAAAGAAATTTAGTGTCCAATATTCTATGCCAATTATTTTCAAATGTTGGATGTCACTTTGAGCTTCCTGTCAGGTTTGCACATTCCTCCCAAAATTCTTCACAGCCATGGTTTGCCTCAGTACATAACCACCGGCTGCCCTGTCCTGTCTTAGCTCTTAGTTCAGTGCATCCAGATTTGTAATGTCCAATTGAGGTTAGCCAGCATGCAATCCAGGCTATTAAACTTTCTTAAATTGCACATAGTGAGCCCTAGGACTCCCAATCTGAGTCTACCAGTGCAAGATATTCAGGGCTTAGGTTTGGATATCTCTTTTCTGCTACCTCCTCAGTGAGGGCATATGAATTACAAATCACCTGAGGGGGCTGTCATGTGTCTGAGTAACGAAACACTTAAAAGGACTTTCAGGCATGTTTTCTCCTAAAAGCATTTATTAAGGTTACAATACGTCAGCACAGCATGGTGGAATGCTTAGGTCTGCTTCTCTTCCATTACGCATAACATTCCAAACATTTTCCACTCCCTTATTGTAGGGTCATGGTTCACATCATCCAATCAACTTGGAAGATGTGATTTACTTCCAGTTTCTTTCTCCCGGGCTATCCTTATGCTCCTCCCTCTTTCCCAGTTGCTGGTTTAACTATATATATATACCAGACAGTTCTGCACATTGTCAAAGCAAGAATATACAGCAGTAGTAGTCAACCTGGTCCCTACTGCCCACTAGTGGGCGTTCCAGCTTTCATGGTGGGCGGTAGGGGTTTTGTCTGATACTGAAGCACTTTCCTTTTTTAAAAAATTTAATTGACTTTTTAAAAAATTTTCATAGCATTATTTAAAAACATTTTCATTAGGTTTTCATAAAATTCCCCGTGACAATTTAAATTTCTGAAAAT
>NW_015388912.1:112436-122838 GCF_001527695.2 Protobothrops mucrosquamatus
TAAAGTATTTGGTAAGTAATTATTATTATATGCTTTAACTTGCTGTAACTCTGCTTTATAAATTTTATAAAGTAAAGTTACTTCCCTACTTTATAAATCACCATTACTGTGGAACCGGTGGGCGGTTAGAAAATTTTACTACTAACAGAGATACAAAAGTGGGCGGTAGGTATAAAAAGGTTGACTACCCCTGGTCTAGTCTAATGAAGAGAAGACTAGGGGTGACATGATAGCAGTGTTCCAATATCTCAAGGGCTGTCAGAAAGACTAGGGAGTCAAGCTATTCTCCAAAGCACCTAAAGGCAGGACAAAAAGCAATGGATGGAAACTAACAAAAGAGAGAAGCAACCTAGAACTAAGGAGAAATTTTCTGACAGTGAGAACAATTAATCAATTAATTAATTAATCACAGCCTCCAGAAGCTGTGAATGCTCCAACATTGGAAGTTTTTAAGAAGAGACTGGACAGCCATTTGTCTGAAATGGTATAGGGCAGGGCTTTTCAACCTTTTTACCCATTGTACCACTTTTAGGATAAGGCAATATCCAGGTACCACCAGTCGCCCAGCAAGGTGTCAAAAACGTGATCCCCCCAAAAGGAAAAAAATGATAAAGTACAGGTAGTCCTCGACTTACAATTCACTTAGTGACTGTTTGAAGTTACAACGGCATTGAAAAAAGCAAATTATAACCATTTTTCACACTTAATGCTGTTGCAGCATCCTCAGGGTTATGTGATTTACATTTGGATGCTTGGCAACTGATTCATACTTATGACGGTCACAGTGTCCCAGGGTCATGTGATCACCTTTTGCAACTTTTTGACAAGCAAAGTCAATGGCCAGGGGGGCGTGGCCAGCTCATCATTCAGGTTGCGGGGTGCCTGTGGGGCGTGCGAGCGAGGATGTGGGGGGATCTGTGAGTCCCTGGTGGAGGGGGGGTGGGACAGGCATGGGCACCTCTCTCCCTCACATTGTCCCTTCCTTCTTTCCTTCCCTTTTTCCTTCCCTCTCTCTTTGTCCCTTCCTCCTTCCCTCCCTCCCTCCCATTGTCCAGCGCTATGGGAGCGGGAAGGGCATAAAAGAGCCCGGAGGAGGCAATTGGAGTTTGGCTGCCACTGCTGCCACTGCTGCTTTTGCTGAGCCAGATGGCTGCACAACGGTGGCTGCTGCGGTTCCTGCCTGCTGCTTCTCCTTGGCTGCTTCCTCTGAAAAGGAGCAGCAGTCACACTCGGTGCATCCGGGAGCCCAGCACAGCCGCTGTTCTTCCACAGGGGGAAGAGAGCACAGGCAGTGGAGAAGCACATGGGGGGTGGGGAAAGAGCTGTGGCTGCCGGACTCCCTCTGATGAGTTGCATGCGGCCAAAGCTGGAGAAAAGCAGTGAGTGGGGAAGCAGTTCATTCATTGCTGCAGCCAGCCCTGAGGATTTAATACTTATTAAATAGTGTACACCTCTGAAACCCTCTTCCAGCTGAGCAACAAAAGCTAAAGTGCCTTTCCCTTCCCATTTGATACCTCAGCACCCTGACAGGCAGCAGATCTCCCAACATTGAATCCAATTTTAATTCAGACTCCAACATAATTTACGAATCCATCCAGATCTGGGACTGCCCTGCACCTTTCTAAGCCACAACTAAACCAAGCGATTACTTTTTTTCCCTGCATTCCCTCACAGAAAAAGGGGTTTAATTCCTTCCTCCTGCAGGCAAGCTCCTACTTTAGGGGATTTCACAGCCATGCGGGCCAAGAGTTTTCTAAGCTGCTGAGACCAAAAGGTCTCTCCCCAGGAGCACACCGGTGTTTCCCCGAGGGTCCCTATGGAAATCCGACTGAAGCTTCAGCCAAGGTCAGTTGGGAGCCACAGCCCGGAGGCATGCGCAGCCCCAGGCATTTCTTTTATGGGCACGGTGGAGCCTCAGCACCAGGCTGGACCCTGGGAGGTTCCTCAGTGCTGAGCCAAAATGCAGCTGCAGCAGCTCCAGTCCCTCCCCGGATGCAAAGGGGCACTTTTCGGGCTCCATCACTGCACTGACCTGCGGGCGAAAACGGCCCTTGCTCTCTAGACGAGAGCCGAGCCCAGCGACCAGAGGACAGCCATGAGAGTGGCGGGAAGAGCGGGTAGGGCCTTGTCGGGGAGGGCTGCCCCACGCCATCTAGTGGTGGTTGGAGTGATGATGCGCAGCTGCCAATCCCGCCCTGCTCAGCTTGCTCATTCTTATTCCCCCCTTCCAAAAGGAGGTGCTGTAAACTTTACAGCTTTCTGCAAGCAAGTGAGATGAGCAGGACCACGAGATTGGCGTTTCTGAGCACACACTGATTTGTGCCCCTGCCCATCTCGCTCACTTGCCGGCACCCACAATCTGCCTGGCCTCCCCTCTGCCTGCTTTGCACAGCTCCTCCTGGGGCCCCCACACCCACCGTTAACCCTCCTGCCACCATGCAGGGTAAGGTTGGTGCCCCCACCCCCATCCAGTTGCCCTCGCCTCCCCCAAGCATTTTTTAACTCACCTTTCAGCTGCACTCCCTTTCTCCTTTTGCTTCTCTGCCTTCGCCACATGTTTGTGGGTAAAAAAGAAAAAAAAAGTTCCATGAGACTTTCTAACTTCTCACGAGAAGTTAGAAAGTCTCATGGAACTTTTTTTTGTCTCACAAACACATGAAGGCTGAAAAGGACAGGAGAATGGGAATGCTGCTGAAAGCAGGTGAGTAAAAAACGCTTGGGGGAGGTGAGGGCATCTGGGTGGGGGCGGGGGGACCCAGGCAATGCATCGTGCAGCTCCAGCAGAATCTCCACTGAAGACTGCATGAGGCTGCCTGCTGCCCCCAAGGCTGCCGCCAATCAGCTGGAACTGCGCACTTTGATCATGGGCTCTCAGTAGAACCCAGGCAAGTTGCAGTTCCAGCTGACTTTGCCACAAGCTTGTGTGGTGCTGCTGCCGCTTAACCTCATCCACTTTTTACTTTTTTTTACATTTTTTTACATTTTTTTTTACATTTTTTTCAACCCATCCTACGTGTACCACCAGCCAGGTGCTCACGTACCACTGGTGGTACATGTACCACTGGTTGAAAAGTGGTATGGTGTTGGTATAGTGTTTCCTGCCTGAGCAGGGGTTGGGCTTCCAACTTTATATTATTATTATTATGGATCATTGCACAGTCAGCCAGATGTTCAGACTGGATTTGGCATTTTGTCTACCTATCGAGTCCTTACCAAGGACCTGGGATAGGCAGATGTGGATGTTTGATGGTATTACATATATCGTTGCAGGATGGAAGCAGTTCCTAGTAAGGCCAACTTTTGCAATTGACTAATGGCGAATTTGTCAATGCTATTATTATTATTATTATTATTATTATTATTATTATTATTATTATTACTACTACTACTACTACTACTATTATTATTATTATTATTATTATTATTATTATTATTATTATTATTATTATTATTATTATTATTATTATTATTATTATTATTATTATTATTATTATTAAAAAGGCATTTGGAACCTGGATCTGGACTAAGGAGAGATCTTGACATCACTCATATGAATTCCTTACTGCTGGTTTTGTCTTTGTTTTTTGTTTTCTTTTTGTCTCTGCAGTCAGCTGGGAGTTGTGGGATTCCATCAAGTTCACAGCCATTAATGCAGCCTTTTAAAGACACAAAAGTTCAACTAAATCTGGATTACTGGATTTTGCAAGAAGAGGCTTTTCATTCCTGCCCAGTCTTGCAAACTGCCCAAACAATATATGTACATGCAGTATAAGCATCATCAGGGAGGGAGTCCTAATGAGATTTCCTGAGATGTAAAGAGTTGTACAAAATCCAACACTTCATTTGTGGAACTCAGTTCTAGATTGTGTAGAAATCTTCATACATGGCATTTATAAAGATATTCATGGTCTGTGCCAACATAAGGAACCATATGACTGTGAAAATGAAGTAAATTAATGATGTACAAGTAGTGCAACCAAGAAACAGAATTCAATGAATATTTGCCATTCCATGTTCCAAGTTGGAGGAATTTTCTATTCCTAATTCAAGAGTTTTGGATCCTGTCTGAAATAAATTAGAGTTGATGTTACTGGGCCCAGATAATAATTTTAAAAAGTATAAGACTTAAGGTGTGAAGTAATCATAATAGATCATAATGTATGATCTACATTTTGACACAAATCAAAGTATTTCTAGAGTTGATGTAGAATTCCCTTTATAGTTCAGTATAAGAAAAGGCATAAATAATTGACTATAACTCCAAGGATGGTTTGTATGTTAAGACAGCTTTTCTTATTTATTCTTAGTAAGATTATAATTTTGAATATCTTTATAAGTTATTGAATAAATTTCATTGGCAAGAATATACTAAAAAAATGTCACTATAAGGTGAAATGAAAGGTGGATTTGACTTTCTATTTTTTTGATGGGCGATGCATTTATTGCAATTCTCTAAAATACAGGTAGGCCTCAACTTACAACCACAATTGGCACAGAGCCTTGGTAGCACAGTGGTTAGAATGCAGTATTGCAGGCAAATTCTGCCCACAACCTGGAGTTTGATCCTCACCAGCTCAAGGTTGACTCAGCCTTTCATCCTTCCAAGGTCGATCAAATGAGGACCCAGATTGTTGGGGGCAATATGCTTACTCTGTAAACTATTGTAAAGCACTATGAAGCAGAATATAAGTCTAGTGCTATTGTCATGACTGCAATTGAACCCAAAATTTCCTTCGCTAAACATGACAATTATTAAATGTATTTTGCCCATTTTATGACCTTTCTTACTATAGTTATTAAGTGAATCACTGCAGTTGTTAAGTTAGTAATGGTTATTAAGGCATTTTGACTTTCCCATTGAATTTGCTTGTCAGAAGGTCACAAAAGGTGATCACATGATCCTGGAACGCTGCAACAGTTATAAAAACATGCCAGTTGCCAAGCATCTGAATTTTGATCACGTAACCATGGAAATGCTGCAAGAGTTATATGTGTGAAAAACATCCATAAGTCAAGGGCTACTAGTAAGGAAAGGTTTTAGGTCATTTATGTCCTAAAGTTATTTTTGGACTTCTTTGAAATTTTGGCATATGTTGGGATTTAACAGCTGAAAGACATAAATGGAAAAAAATAGTTTTCAAATATAGCAGATTTTTTAACAATGAAAAGATTATGTTATGAAATAATTTATTTTTAAAATAGCATAAAATATTTAAAATGTTAAATCATTGATTTACCTCATAGTAATGCTAGGCAGACTATTCAATTTAAGCACTTTTTTTTAAAAAAAATATCTAGATGCATTTCTCACTTCTAAAGCTTCACAATGGCTAGAGTTTCTGGATAAATTACAGTAGTTGTGACTGCTATACTAATACTATTTTTGTAAGCTATTGGACAAGAGTTGTGTTATTTACATGAGCTTTAAATTAGCAAAGTTGAATGTTAACTTCTGGTTGATAAATAAATGATTTTAGTAAACAACATGAAAAGTTTCTTAAAATCATCAAATAAATTAATACAATTAACATTTTATGCATACTGACAATGTTTAATAAACATTGATTATATTCACCCTGCTGTCTAAGATGTAATTCAGGAATATTAAAGTATATGATTTGGACTTGTCCTATTATTGGCATTTTTTGGGCTGATCATAATTGTTTTTATGACTCTAAATCAGTTTCTGATTTAAGAATCCATGTATTCTTGATAATATTTTATGTACTTGGATTCTATTAAGAACTATAGATTTGTCAGGTATGAGGAGTGGCTAAAAGAATTATTATAGACACTGCAACAAGAAATATACTCTTGAGTTTTGGATAGATTTTGTTTGTCAACATTTGAATTAACTGCCTTTCAACTGAGGAGCAAATAAGAAAGAATTTGAGCAATATGTCAACATTTTTGATGGAGTTATGTTTCTTCATAATTGTCAGGCATTTATAGACATTTTTTCTCCTTAAAATATGTATACTTATTCCTTTTGTGGTTGTGTTCTATGCATTTTTACTTTTTAATTAGTTTGTATAATAAAATTAAAAAGTACTAAAATAGAGCTAAGAACCTCTGCCAATAGAACAGTCTGGAGTGTCATTGATTATAGAAGTAGATTTAGTATATACTGTATATCTACTGACTTCCTAAGAAGATCATTTAACATGTCCAATATATATGATTAAACTGTTATCGTTCACTGTTGTGGATTGAAAAGTACAATACTGCATTTATGGTAGGAACACCTTTGTGATGACAGTTAAGATTTTATTACTGCTATAAAATTATACAGTCTTGAAAAACAAGTCATTATACATCCGAGAACATTAGCCTCTGTTCTACCTATTAGCAGAGCTTTTTTTGTAAAATTTTTTTTTTTTTTTTTTTTTGGTGCTGGAACTCATACATGTCATCCAACCCGCCTTGCCTATCCTACAAGGTTCCATCCAAAAAAGGTGCTGGAATTCCGTTCTGGGCATTCTATGACAAAAAAGTCCTGCCTACTAGTGATCTTTGCATACTAATCTGAAATGATAATGGTATTTGATCTCCTAATTATTATTACCTATAGAGTAGTGTGTTATGGCATAGTGTGTTATAGGGATCCTCTGAGTCTACATTTCTTTTACTGGAAAATAAATGACAAGCAACACCATTTATGAAAGGCACTACAAACAAATATTTGAGACAAATTATTATAGATGAAAATTTTGATTAAAAGTAAAACAGGAGAGTGTTCATGGAGAAACATTATTTGTATGACTAAACTCCAAAAAGTATTTCAAAATAAAGTAACAATGATCATTATTATAGTCATTGTCACAAACAGAATCAGCAACAACAGCAGCACAAGTCAAAAACAACATTTGGCCAATGAATTATGATGCAGAAGTGACAAATTTGTTTTTTCTCTTCTCAACTCTGTCTCTTTCATTCTCTCTCTTTTGGATCTCTGTCAACTACCTCCAACCACAATTTTCCCATCCTCTTTCTTTATTTGTTTGTTTTGTGATTTCATCCTCATTCATTCTCTTTATTTGACCAAATCATTTCAACATACGTCATTCATACTGGCTACTCATTTTTATATACAATCTCTATCCATTCATCAACCATTCATTTTTGACCCCCTCTCTTCTTGTTTTACCCCTTTATTTCTTAAATAACTCACTATGAACTTATTTTTATATTTTTCCACATCCAACTATGTCTTCCATATAATGAAGTAACTTGAAGCATAATCTTATACGCTGTTTTTTGTTTCTTTGATCATACTTCCATTTCTTATGATGGACAACTATTACCATCTAGTGGTATTTCACTAACATTTGGAGGAGGTGCTAAAAAAAGTTTCTGAAAATATTGGATATATCCTTTGGATCAAAGCATAAAAAAGTGTTCATTAGAATGCAACTTAAATTCTTGTACCACAACAAAGGTCTCTGTACACAATAATTTTATATTTGTTTTTAGTCATGATGTTAAAAGTAAATTCATATTTAAATGACATTTTCAGCTTTTTATCATATATATATATAATTCTAGTAATTTTATGTAAATAAGTCTTTCATATAAAGAAAACGAGCATATATCACAGTTTGGATATTGAAAAAGACATTTGGAAGGTAAGGATATTTTAAAATTTAAGTTTAAAGCACACATCAAGTGCTTAAAATAAGTTTCATATGATTTGGTGTAAAATTAGTTGTAGTTACACAAGTCAGCTTCATGGTAGAGTCAAAGATATCTGCTTAATAGTTCAATAACAAGCACAAATCCAAGATCTTGTGTGTGTGTGTGTGTGTGTGTGTTTCTGAGAACTTACAACTACTTCTACTATGCAGAATACTTCAAACTCTTCTCCAATACAATTTTAGAATAATTTTATTAAATGAAATCCCATTCTACTACGTACTAACAAAACAGTACTGTTAATCTATATAAATAAAAATGTAAATGTTCATTTGTTCAAAATCTTAAATCTCCGAAAGTTCTTCACTGATTGCTTTGAAATTTTGACACAACATTGCATTCGAATACGCGCGTGTTTCTATATACCTACTATTATATAGATGTCACACCTGTGACAGGTAAAACATGCTTTTTTGAAAAACAGCACCATCTGTTGTGCTTTCTCTTTTCTTTCTTTTCCATTTAACCAGACTGAGCCACAGCAACGCGTGGCCGGGTACAGCTAGTATAAAATATAAGTTTACACCTTCTAGATTAATACCAATAATACTAAACAAGTGACAATTAACATAAAGATAATTAGGTATAAACATATTTTTTAAGAAATGGGTTTTGAAAAGTTAATAAGCTTTTTAATAAACATTTTTATTTATTCTTTGTATTTCCTGGAATTATCTGTACCACTATCCAGCAGAGAAGCAGATATTCTCCCACAAGACTAGCATTTGAGTCATGACAGCAGCAGTTCATTCTGAACTACTTGTTTCCACAATTCATTCTGAACTACTTATTTCCACAACCATAACCAGCATTCTTCATTGAATCAGATTTAAATGAAAAATTATTTCCAAAGCATCAAAAACCTAATTCAGAGTGAATTAGATTGAATAGATATTAATCTTATTCTGAGTTGTTAATGGTTTCCTCATTTAGCTCAATCAATTTCTCTAAGTATATAAAGTGCTAGATAGAAGAATCCCTGATATTTAAAACTACAGGTAGGCCTCACTTAACATCCTTTCATTCAGTGACCAATATTACAACTGTACTGAACAAAGGGACATATAACTGGTTTTCAAAGTTTGAGCTGTTGCAGTGACTCCATAGTCACCTGAACAAAATTCAGATGTTTGGCTGCCAGTTGAAGCTTCCTGTGGTCATATGATTACCATTTGTGACCTTTCTTGCCAGCTTCTCACAAGCAAAGTCTATGGAGAAGCCAGCAGGGAAGGTTATTTAGGTAAGTCTCCCCCCACCCCATTGAATCATTCACATGCACTGTGCCTACCTTCCCGTTTTTGCTCACATGCACCGCACCTTCCTTACCCTTTTTGCTTGCACATAATATGACTTCCTTTCCCCTTTGTTCATGCATACTACATCATTCTTTCCCCTTTGCTCATATGCATGGCATCCTCCTTCCCCCCTTTGCTTGCATGAATCATGTTTTCCTTCCCCTGCCCTTCCTGAGCTCATGCTACTTCCTAGCATCCTACTCCCAGCAGCCCATGCCAGATCTCCCAGGATCTTCCCCATCCTGCTATATGCTTTACCTTGGACTGCTGCTGCTTCCCACTTAATTACCTTTATGTCTCAGAATTATGATAGCAACCAGGCTGTAACAGTTATCCCATCCAAGTTGCTGCCATAACTCAGGAACAACTTGTTATGGGTAGACAGGGAAAATGTTAACTTTCTGACATATTATCAAACCACCTTTTTGTTCCAGTGTCAATGAGACAAAAAATATTTGGTCATAAATAAATAAATAAATAAAATACTTAAAGGCTAGTAGCTTTTAATGTTCTCCAAATAGAATTCAGCAATAAATATAGCTTAAATGAATCAAGTTAAAAATCAACTATTAGAAAATGGAATAATTAAACATTTTGGTGAACCAGAATCTCTGCCTCAAAGTGAAAAGTTAGAATATATTCTAATATTTGTGCATAGATCTTTTCATAAATAACAGGAATAAATATGGGGCCAAAATCTACCTAAACGTGGTTCCCCATTTAAAGCTGAGGTGGTCTCCTGTAAAAATATGAAATTCAAGGTCTGATAGTGATGCCACCATCCCTTCATTAATAACCCTATCCAACATCCTTAAAGCATGGAACATCAATACACAATAGGATATTGGGGGAGATAAAAATGTCCTATGTTTGTTTCCTTTGTTATAATTCTCACTTTTTGCCATATATAGAAGATGTTTGCCTTCAGCGTGAAGCCTCTTTGATATAAGGGGGGTCCTCCCAGCAAAATCAGCATGGTATGCAATTTGGAGAATCTCATGGAAAGAAGTTTCCGAGACTTCCGGTGGCAGGCGACTTCGTCGGTCGCAGCTGTTTGCTGCCTCCCGCCTGTTTCACGTAAAAGCCGTTTTGACAGCCAGTACCAGCTGTCAAACGGCCTGATACCTTTCCCCTGGGCATAAGGGGATAGGTGAGCTGCCCGGGGTAGGAGTTGAGTTCCCGAGTCGTCCTATATGGACGATGTAGGTGAGAACTTCTCCGGAGCCCCGAGGATTCTCCGCGATCCAGGACGCCTTCGCTTCGGCGAAGCTAGAAGCCGCCGCCACTGCTGCAACTTAAAGTTAACTGTGAGTTTTATTTGTAAGCAGACGAACCAACCTTGGAAGCTTGTTTTTTATTTTGGACTCTACTCTAACTTGGATAATAAGTTCTTCCCCGTACTTGTGTTGGATGGA
>NW_015388912.1:124220-126311 GCF_001527695.2 Protobothrops mucrosquamatus
ACTGATATGTAATTGAAGTTGTAAATTTTATTAAGGACTTAAAATGATTTTTTATAGGTGTAGATTGATGAAATGATAGAATATATTTTTTAAAAATAGAAATGCACTTATATTATTACTACAAATATGATAATTATGTTGTAATAGAGAGGAAGAGTTATTGGTGACAGGGAAAAACTAAATTTAATGAATGGTTTGGGTTTTTTTTTTGGCGGTGTTAAAGTATCTTGCTGAATTGGTAAAGATTTTGGTGATCTGAATTACTTAAATGAATAATTTTTACTAATATGGAGGAGATGGATTGTTTATAATAGAGTTTGTGGAGTTAGAGAAATTAATATTCGTTTACTTATATCTGAATATTAGCCTGGGATTTGGCTTGGGAAGTCCGGGGGGGTGGGATATAAGATTGTGTAATAATATTGTGTAATACTGGTGTTGTTTTTTTTATGATGAAAACAATAAAAATTTTATATTGAAAAAAAAAAAGGAAAGAAGTTTCCACTGCACACAATCGGTCTGTATGTATGACGGGCAAAAAATAGATAATAGAAAGGAAGAAGTAAATACTTCACCTCCACTCTCCCTCCTTATGAGTAAAAGCAAGTCCCTTTAAAAACACTTGAAAGAAGCTCTAAAATACAGGACTGATTATTTTTTTTCATTTTGACTATATTCAGTTTGGAAGATGTTTAATGTATTTTTTTACTTTGTTCTCTTTCTGATTGTTAGAAGAGGTAGCTTTCAGAAGCATATACAATGATGGTTCAGCTTCAGCATGCTTTTTGGGGTTCAGTTCCTTAGAGAGTGTTTTTTATTGGATGTTCTCGAAATCCCTGAACTTGAGCTTCTTTTTATGTACACTGTTCTTTCTTATGCATCTCAATTTCTCTTTCTGTCTCAGAAGGAAATATTTTATTTAATATTTTATAAGTCTGGTTTCTTTGCTGTCCTCTTAAATATCATCTGTTTGAGAAGTTGCGTTGGAGGTGGGGGTATTTCAATCTTTTCTTCTTTTTGAGTTTTCGCTAAAGGTTTCCTTGGAGGTTCTTCAGAAAGTTCTTCAGGTTATAATTCTAAGTTTCTTTTTGTCTTCATGTATACCAGTATACCAATTTTTCATTTTTGAAAATATATTTTATTATTGGAAAGGTTAATAAAAATGTTTTTCACATCATAGCTTTTCTTTGTTATATCAGGTTTTGCTATGTGTTATGTAAATCTTAATGTAACTCAAAATATTGTCAAATTGATCACTTTCTGTTTTATGAAATTTAAGAATTGAATTTCAGTCTTAAGAACTGAGAAAAACCACCGAGCTTCTTTTATAAATTAGAAACCTAGAATTCCAAATGAAAAGCCATTGATACCAAAACTGAATTATTCCATAAAACATCTGAAGAATTAGGAAGAGTCAAAATATTTTTTGTAAATTTTATGTGAAGTTTTGCACATTTCTAACCTAATTCTTCGTGCATTAAGACATATGTTTTTCAAGCAAAAGATTTCAAAAGCATCAAAACTTAAATTTGCACCATAACCAATATTTCTTTTTAATCTTATTGCCATGACCAATTTCAAATCCTTTAAATGAAAAATTTATCCATTACATTTTTCAATAATCCTATAACCTACTTTGGAAACTTTAGTTTGGAAACTAAACTTAAAGAAAGAGACAAGAATAGAAAGAATGAGTTAAAAGTGCAGGAAAAAAGAGAAAAGTAAGAACATAATAAAGAAAAATAAATATATAAAGAAGTTACTTTCTGCATTCATCATAAGAATTTGCAAGACCGCCTCCTACCAAACACCTCCCTTCGACCAGTCCGCTCCCACAGAGAGGGCCTCCTTAGAGTGCCGTCGGCCAGACAATGCCGGCTGGCGACCCCCAAGGGGAGAGCCTTCTCTGTGGCAGCTCCTGCCCTCTGGAATGACCTACCCCCCGACCTACGTACAGTTGCGGACCTGCGCCTTTTTCGCCGAGCCCTGAAGGCCCATCTATTCCGTGCGGCCGGCCTGGCGTAGTTTGATTATGTTTCAGTGGGGGGTTTTTTACGGGTGTGTTTTTAGAACAGGCCTGTTATTTAATTC
>NW_015388912.1:130159-133464 GCF_001527695.2 Protobothrops mucrosquamatus
CTGTTTCAATAATGTATAAATGCTAGAAATTCCAGCACATTCCAGGACTGCGCTATTTGGGACTTTGTTCTGCCAGGTGATGCCGAGAATATGTTGGAGGCAGCGCATATGAAAGGTGTTCAGCTTTCTCTCCTGCCATACATAAAGGGTCCAAGACTCATTGCAATACAAGAGTGTGCTCAAGACGCAGGCTCTATAGACCTTTGTATGTTCTGTCAACTTCTTATTAAGCCATACTCTCTTTGTAAGTGTGGAAAATGTGGTGGCCGCTTTACCAATATGTCTATTCAGCTCAGTATCTAAAGCAGACATGTCAAACACAAGGCCCAGGGGGCCAGATGTGGCCCGCGAAGTGGTTTCATGTGGCCCGCAAAGCCATCCTGGAAACAGTGAGGGAATAGCCGCCGCTGCCTTGGCCCTGGCCCAGGCTGGCCGGGAGCCAATGTACAATTTTGTGGTGGCCATCTATGCTGAAACGCATTCAGTCTTAGCTCCACAAGGCCATCTGGAAACAGCAAGGAACCAGCCCCTGCTGTGTCAGCCCCGCCCCCTGGGTGCATGCTGGGGAGGTGTCACCTTTTGTGAGGAATGAAGAAATGCACCATCGCCTAGAAGTGCCTCACCTACTTCACATATCTGGCTTGATGGGTTCTGGGGGAGGGGTTTCGGCAGGCAGCAGGGCGCTCTCCTCACAGCGCCAAGAGTTGAGCCAGGCAGTGCAAAGCTCGCCAGCTTTGCACCTTGTTGCCTGCTGAAACTGGGCAGGCTGGGGGCTAGGCAGCATTGCACTTCTCATCAGATTCGTGCCACTCGGCTCAGCTCTTGGTGCCCCGCTACCTGCCGAAATTGGGCAGGCTGGGGGCTGGGTGGCATTGCGCTTCTTTTCAGATTCATGCCACCTGGCTCAGCCTCTTGGCACTGTGAAGAGAGCGCCTTGCTTCCTGCCGAAACTGGGCAGGCTGGGGGCTGGGTAGCATTGCACAGGTAACGTTGATTCTCACGCTGCTCATGGCATCCCCTCCCCCAGAGCTCACCAAGCCAGATATGTGAAGTAGGTGAGGGCCATGTGCTGGCCACTTCCAGGTGATGGTGCATTTCTTCATTCCTCACGAAGAGTGACACCTCCCCAGCTGCGTTTCTTGCCTGTTTTTCTCCCTCCCTCATTTCAAATATTTTCCCACCACTCTGTACTTAGGAAGGAAGAAAGGAAAGAAGGAAAGAGGGAGGGTCTGAGGGAAGTCCTGCCTTAGTCCTGCCCTGCTGCCCTTTCACCATCCCCTTGCCCCCTCCTCCTGGCCTATCCTGGGGGTCTCCCATCCTATTGCTAAGGAAGCTTTGGATACAAAGCTGGGTCTCCTCCCATGGAGAGGGGATGGGGCTCCCTCTGACTTTGCCCTCGTACCCATCATAAGCAACCTGGCTAAGGAGAGCAAGCACAGCAGCAGCAGCCTTGAGGAGGAGGTAAGTTCAGCTGGGTGCCCCCTTGGGGAAGTGGGGCTGGGCTTGGTGCTGCGGGTGCTCAAGGGCCAGGCTAGGTGTTTGACCTCTGCTGCCCAGGGCTCTGGGCAGCCCGCACCACCATCCAGTCCCACTCGCATGGCCTGAGAGGAACAGTGAGGCTCCTCCAGAGGACCATGCCTTGGCACTTGCCCTGGTCCCACCCCCTTCTGCCAGAGACCCTCAAGATCTGACCCACTCCTGCCCAGACCCCCACAGGCACCCTTGACATGAATGATGTAGAGCTGGCCATGCCCACCCAGTAGGCCACACCCACTCCATCCATGCCCACCCAGTAGGCTGCACCCACCCTGGCCACCCCCCCACCCCCCCAAGGGCAACCGCAATGCCCTCAGTGAAATTGAGTTTGACACCCCTGATCTAAAGAGAGTGTGTCGGAGATAGTTGAGCCGAGGTACACAAAGTCATGGACAACCTCCGGTTCTTGTGCAGAGATTGTAATACAGGGAGGTGAATTCATGTCCTGACCCATGATTTGTGTTTTTTTCAGGCTGATTGTTAGACTTGGCAGGCCTTGGCAGGCAAGTCTTGGCAGGCCTTGCTAAAACAGTCCATAAGTTATTGAAGATCTTCGACAGAGTGAGCAGTAACGACAGCATCGTCAGTGAAGAGAAAATCCTGTAGGCATTTCAGCTTTAGACTTTGCTCTCAGTCTAGAGAGATTAAAGAGTTTTCCATCTGATCTGGTCCAGAGATAGATACCCTCTGTTGCAGTTCCAAAAGCGTGTTTCAGCATGACAGCAAAAAAGATCCCAAATAAAGTTGGTGTGAGGATGCAGCCCTGCTTCACTCCACTTTGAATGTCAAAGGAATCAGATGTTAAGCCATCAAAAACAACAGTGCCCTTCATATCCTCATGAAAGGACCTGATGATGTTGAGGAGCTGAGGTAGACAGCCAATCTTGAGGAGGATTTTATATAAGCTGTCCCTACTAACCAAATCAAAAGCCTTCGTGAGATCTATGAAGGCTACGAAAAGTGGCTGTCTTTGTTCCCTGCATTTCTCCTGCAACTGTCTTAAGGGAAAATACCATATCAGTGGTGGACCTGTTGACTCGGAATCCACACTGTGATTCTGGATAGATTCTCTCTGCTAGCACCTGGAGCCTCTTCAGTATCACACGAGCAAGCAGCTTCCCTACAACACTAAGAAGAGAGATGCTGTGATAGCTGTTACAGTCACCCCTGTCTCCTTTGTTCTTATATAGTGTGATGATATTTGCATCCTTCATGTCCTGTGGTACTCCACCTTCCCTCCAACAAAGGCAGAAGATTTCATGCAGTTCAATGGGGATGCTCTCTTTGCAGCACTTCAGAATTTCGGCAGGGATGTTATCTTTCCCAGGTGCCTTGCCGGAGGCAAGGGAGTCCAGGGCCGCGTTTAGTTCTTCTAAAGTTGGTTCACTGTCAAGTTCCTCCAAGACAGGCAGGCACTCAATATTATTTAATGCTTCTTCAGTTACCCCATTTTCTCTGGAATATAACTCAGAGTAGTGCTGCACCAAGTGTGCCATCTGCTGTGCTTGGTCCTGGATAACCTCACCTGTAGAAGATTTCAGAGGGGCAGATTTCTTCTGTGTTGGACCTAAGATGTCAGAATCCAATCATATTTCATATCAAGTTATCAACTATGAAAAACTCCATCCCTGCCTTCCCTGGATTCTGTCATGGATGAAGGGAAGGGGGTGAACAAAGGGGCTTTATGGCCCTCACTTCCTTCAGGATACTTCAAAGGAACTGGATGTGGAATCACCAAAAGGACTAACAATAACAATAGGGGGTCATTA
>NW_015388913.1:0-1883 GCF_001527695.2 Protobothrops mucrosquamatus
GGACACGACTTCACAACTAACAACAACTGTAGACTTCACAATCTCCTAGTGACTGGCCCAAAGTCCCCCAGTCGGCTTTCATCCATAAAGTGGAACTAGAACTCACAGTCTCCTGGGGCTTTAACCACTAGACTCCCAAGTATTCATTCTAATTCCTTCCTAGAGTTACGTTTCCCTACTGCTTATTCACATCACTGACCCATACAAGGGAAACTATGTCTCCAGGCCCCTCTACACTCACAAATAGCCCTCCACACAAACACACACACTTTTCATTGGGCTAATTATTACAATAATTAATGATTTTATGTACTGCAAGGGTAAGGCGTGCTTACAAGACAAGCGTTAAGCTGCTTATCACTGTCTGTGCTCTGGTTAGGAAAAGGCGAAGGAATAATACACGAAGTGAAGCAGGACCCTTATAAGTACGTAAGCCAAGGCCCAGTTACGACGCACAATAACAAAGCGGCCTTTTGTTAATCCTCCTCCTTGTGAGTGGTGGTTGAATAGAGGGCCAGTGTGTTCGCGGGTCTCCTGTTGGATCTTGTATACAGGTAGTCCTCAACTTTACGACCACAACTGAGCCCAAAATGTCAAACTTCTGAACAGGCTTCTGTTAATTAGAGGTTGGCCTTGGCTTACAAGCATCCGTTCAGTGACTGTTCAAAGTCACAACGGCAACTGAAAAAAAGTGACTTACGATTGCTATTCACACTTGCAGCCTCCCCATGGTCACGTGATCAAAATTCAGACACTTGGCCATTGATTCATACTTACGACGGTCGCAAGCGTCCCGGGGATAGGTGACCACCTTTTGCCACCCTCTGACAAGCAAAGTCAAAGTGGGGGAAGCCAGATTCACTTCACAACAGCGTTACTAATGTTGTAACTGCAGCCATTCATTTAACCAAGCATGCGAGAAAGGTGGTAAAAATGAGGCAAAACTCACTTAAGAACTGTCTTGCTTAACAACGGAGAGTTGGGGGCTCAATTGTGGCCGTACGTCGAGGACCACCTGTATTGGGAATCAAGGTTTGAGCACCACTTCAGCTTTGTGACTGTTCCCCCCCCTTTTTTTATATAGGCCACCCAACTAGTCCTTTTCTCAGCCCTCCAGGGCCTTCTTTAAATATACAGTATATTTTCTGTAACTATGAGAGTAGCTTGGAACGATGCCAACGGCAGCCGAGTGAAGAGATTACTTGGCATATTTAAGAAAAAAGCCGTCAAGTGGAGCCCGGAACCGGCTACCATATTATAAATAGACATCAGTCACCTTGGCAAGTTGGCGTAATCCAACTTTCCCCCAGAGGAATCTGTAATTCCTCATTTTTTTTCCACGCCTGGCATTTGGCCCGTAAATGAGGGAGGGATAAAACTGAAGAAGGAAAAACAGGGTGCTTCTCCCTGTTTGTGAAAAATGGTCGTGAGTCGTTTTTTTTTCCCAGTGCCGTTGTAACTTTAAATGGTCACTAAATGAACCGTTGTAAGTCGAGGGCTATCTGTACGCTAGTTTTCTGGAAAGCAAAGACCAGGGGTAAGGGAAGCACATTCAGGCTTTCAAGATTCTGTAAACCTTACAATAGAGATTGTGTTAGTACTCATGTCTGGTACATCTTGTCTGGGCTA
This sequence comes from Protobothrops mucrosquamatus, assembly GCF_001527695.2. Lineage (NCBI taxonomy): Eukaryota > Metazoa > Chordata > Lepidosauria > Squamata > Viperidae > Protobothrops > Protobothrops mucrosquamatus. The sequence goes on from NW_015388913.1 coordinate 1,630, forward strand.
CCTCAAAGGGTTTTTACTCCATTGGCTCAGATCCAAGATCTTCCAATATAACTTCTAGCCCACGTGTTCTATCTATTGTGCATCCAGTTTTGGTCACCACAATGTAAAAAAGATGTTGAGATTCTAGAAAGAGTACAGAGAAGAGCAACAAAGATGATTAGGGGACTGGAGGCTAAAGCATATAAGGAACAATTGCTGGAATTGGGTATGTCCAGCTTAATGAAGGGAAGGACGAGGGGGGACATGATAGCAGT
>NW_015388913.1:4240-20324 GCF_001527695.2 Protobothrops mucrosquamatus
TCCTTCTCTTGCCCCCCCCTCCTCCTCCTCCTCCTCCTTCTTCCCTCCCCCCCTCCTCCTCCTCCTCCTTCCAGGAATTACAATTAATGGAAAACTCATTGGTGCCAAGAGACTCTTGAACAATAAACTCAACACCTACTTCGGCAAGATTGGGTTTCATTTTGAAGCGAAAGGCTTGAAGGTCGAAGTCAACACCGAGACGATCACCTTAAAGGATGGCTCTTCCACCAGCTCTCTTTCCTGGTCAGAGACAGGAAGCGTCATTCGGAGGAGGTAAAATCAGAGCATCTGCTTTTAACCTGTGCAATATGTACAGGCCTTCTACGGAAGGCAGGCTGAGGTGATTTCAATCATTGTTTCCTTCTCCCAGGTTGCTGGTCTCGGTCAAGAAAGAGAGCAACGTGACTCTCACTGTAGACGGGGATCTGACATTTATGGTCCTGCTCCATCGGGTTTGGAAGAGGCACCCAGTCAATGTGGATTTCCTGGGCATCTACATCCCTCTGGCAAATAATTTCTCCTCCAGTGTGCACGGCCTCATTGGTAAAGGCTGGGCGTGGGAGGCGGTTTCCTAGCTCCGGGTACTTAGGGGTGCATGACAGCAAGGAGGAGCTGAGGAAACTGGAAAGAGGAAAGCTGAGGAAACACATTTCTTAAAACAGGGATGATGGGATAAGGAATGAGTTCTACTCTTGCCCAGAACAGAATCGTCTATGGTGATTCTAAGTCAGTGGTTCTCAACCTGTGGGTTGGGACCCCATTTGGGGTCGATCGACCATTTCATGGGGGTCGCCAAGCAACGCTGTCCGCCATTTTTTTTGTCTGCCATTTTTTTTGTCCGCCATTTTTTTCCCCTTTTCCGGCGGGTGCCTTACCTCCCTTGGGCTGGGCCAGCTGGTGGTCGGCCTGCTCCGTCTCTGCCGCTTGCCAGCTACGCCTCGGCCGGCGCAGGGGGCGGAACCACACATGCGTGGCGCTCCCGGGCAGGGAAAGTCCTCAACTTACGACCGGTTTAGTCCTCAACTTACGACCGGTTTAGTCCTCGACTTACGACCGGTTGGGGTCACGGCATTAAAAAGGTTGAGAACCACTGTTCTAAGTCCTCCAGGTCATGGTTATCTCAAAGGTGGTTTTTTCAGAAGGCAACTGGACTTTCTTGTTTTTCTTTGAAGACATCTTGCTTCTCACCCAAGAAGCTTCTTCAGCTCTTGACTGAATGGTGGGGAATGGAAGGATTTATACTCCTTGCAGACAGCTGGTCATTTGCATTCTTTGAGAGGGTCGTTGAGGCCACTTGGAGGTTTGTCTGTGTCCTCAGGGTGGTAGACACTGTCCTTTCAGCAGTTCCAAGATGGCTCCATAACCATTTGCACACCTACTCAGGTGACCCTGAGGAAACAGATAAACCTCCAGGTGGCCTCAATGACTCTCTAAAAAATACAAATGAGCAGCTGTCTGAGAGGAGTATAAATCCTTCCATTTCCCCCACCATCCAGTCGGAGCTGAAGAAGCTTCTTGGATGAGAAGCGAAACGTCTTCAAGGAAAAACAAGAACGTCCAGTTGCCTCCTGAAAAAAGCATCTTTGGGATGCAGCGCTTGTATACAGTTATTTTTACTTACAGATGGTCCTCAACTTACAACCATTCATTTAGTGACCATTTCAAGTTACAACGGCATTGAAAAAAAGTGACTTACGGCCGTTTTTTACCCTTGCCACTGTTGCAGCATCCCCAGGGTCACGCGATCCAAATTCGGGCACTGGGCAACTGGCATGTACTTATGACGGTTACACAGTCCTGGGGTCAAGCAATTACCCATTGTAACTTCCCAGCCAGCTTCCAAGACTTAGCAAATGCCTAACAACTTGAGTTATTCGGTTAACAACGGTGAAAAGAATGGTTGTAGAATGAGGCGCAACTCACTTAGCAACTGCCTTGCTTAGCAATGGAAATTTTGGGCTCAACTGAAGCCGTTAGTGGAGGACTATCTGTATTTTATTGATTGAAAAAAATTGAAAAAAAAAATTGAAAAAAATCCGCCCACCCTCTTCACTCAACGGTGATTTTGGACAGCTTACAGAAGTAAAACCCGAAATATAATACTCGGTAACAACCCCCTTCCTGGAGACAACAATCAAACGAACCACGTGATGGGCTATGTGATCCCCAGGTCCACTGATAAAACCCCATGTTTTGGGAACACAGACTTTTTTGCGGTTGTTATCTAGATGTCTGTGGAGGGCACCTGTGTGCGTTCTTCTCCTTTCAGGACTTTTCTCCATAGATCTGATCAAATAAGCCCATCAAAGCTTAATCACAATAAAATAGATTTTTAAGACAGACTGGAAGATTCTTGCGGTACTGGTAATTCTCGACTTACCCCCCCACACACACAATTCAGCCCCAATTTTCTGTTCTTAAGTGAGACATTTAGTGAGTTTTGTCTCATTTTATCACCTTTCTTGCGACACTTGTTAAGGGAAGCGCTGCAGTCGATAAAATTAGTAAACCGGTTGTTAAGTGAATCTGGCTTCTCCCATTGACTTGGCGTGTCAGAGGGTCATGTGACCCCAGGTGCACTGCAACCGTCATAAATATGAGCCGGTTGCCAAGTGCCTGAATTTGGATCACCTGGTTATGGGGATGCCACAAAGGCCGTAACTGTGAAAAAATGGTTGTAGGTTACTTTTTTTTAGTGCCGTTGTAACTTTGAACGGTCACAAAATGAACTGTTTTAAGTCAAGAACTACTAAGTCAAGTATGCATAATAAGTAGCAGGGCTTCAGGGTTTGGTGTCGAGCATAGCTTAGATCTTCCAACAGACTCTTCAGGATGAACCCAGGTTGAAGACGGTTAACATCTCAGCTAAACGTTTCGCCAACACTTACAAAATTCTTCCCCAGGTCAGTTCATGCAGGAACCAGATGTGGTCATCTACAATGAAAGGCCAGGACAAGATCCCGGGAAATCTGACGCTACCATGGAAGTGAAAGGCCACAAGCTTACGGTCACCCGGTAAGGGCATCTGAGGCACCTAAAGGGCAGACACTTCAAATGCTGTTTGTGTGTTTGTGTGTGTTGGTAAACTTGAAATCCCAGAGAAAGTTGCCGAAAGGTTTAGCAGAAGCTGATCGTGGACAGGCCTTGAAATCATAATGGATTTTATAATTTATTTATTTCTAGCCTGCCTTTATTATTTTGACAAATATTTCAAGGTGGCAAGCATACCTAATACTCCTTCCCCCTCCTATTATCCCATAATAACCCTGTACGGTAAGTACAGCTGAGAGAGAGTGACTGGCCCAAGGTCATTCAGGTAGCTTTCATGCGTAAGGCGGGACTAGAACTCACAGTCTCCTGGTGATTGGTCAAAGTCACCCAGATGGCTTTCATGCGTTGAGGTGGGACTAGAACTCACAGTCTCCTGGTGATTGGTCAACATCATCCAGACAGCTTTCATGTGTAAGGTGGGACTAGAACTCACAGTCTCCTGGTGATTGGTCAACATCATCCAGACAGCTTTCATGTGTAAGGCGGGACTAGAACTCACAGTCTCCTGGTGATTGGTCAACATCATCCGGACAGCTTTCATGTGTAAGACGGGACTAGAACTCATGTTTCCTGGTGATTGGTCAAAGTCGCCCAGCTGGCTTTCATGCCTAAGGCGGGACTAGAACTCACAGTCTCTTGGTGATTGGTGAACATCATCCAGACACCTTTCATGTATAAGGCGGGACTAGAACTCAGTTTCCTGGTGATTGGTCAAAGTCGCCCAGCTGGCTTTCATGCCTAAGGTGGGACTAGAGTTCACAGTCTCCTGGTGATTGGTCAAAATCACCCAGATGGCTTTCATGCCTAAGGTGGGACTAGAACTCACCGTCTCCTGGTGATTGGTCAAAGTCGCCCAGCTGGCTTTCATGCCTAGGGCGGGACTAGAGTTCACAGTCTCCTGGTGATTGGTCAAAATCACCCAGATGGCTTTCATGCCTAAGGTGGGACTAGAACTCACCGTCTCCTGGTGATTGGCCCAAAGTCACCCAGCCTAAGGCTGGATTAGAACTCATGGTCCCATATTTTCTAGCCTGGTGCCTTAACCACTAGACCCAACTGGCTCTCTTGAAGATATTTCAAAAGCAATTCCAACTGGCAGCAGATGGACACACGGCGACTTCTAGGCTAGCTACATTTGGGGGAAAAAATGAAAATCAGTTGCTGATAGCTTGTGGCCTAACGTCAGCCCTTCCAGGTGACTTTAGAGCAGTCTTTCTCCACCTTGGCATGTTTTCCAGGAGTTGGAAGTCCATACCTGTTAAAAGTTGCCAAGGTCGAGACGCACCGGTTTAGGTCAAGCCTGAATTACACAATAACGATTTATGCGTGTTTGCGTTTGCCTGCAGAGGCCTGCAAAAGGATTATCGCTTGGACCGTGCCCTTGGGACCAACGTCCAGTGCTGGTTTATACACAACAGCGGCAAAGGCTTCCTCGATGGCCACTACAGAGATTACCTTGTCCCTAATTTATACAGCTACCTGAAGCGCTTCTGAATGCTCGGCTTGAAAGCCGGCGAGGAAACGGTCCCAAACGGCCACCCAACTCACCTCGTAGCAATTCACACGGGCAACAACAGCCTTTGGGAAGAGTTTCATCACGGCCTGCTCCGGCTTAATAACGCTGCCCACATCCCCCCCTCCCCTGAAATTACCCTCCCCAGGGATATTTGGACATTGTGTCACTGGGACTGCTTGTGTAGAACGCGAACCAAACGTTCGACTTTCGAGCAAAGTTGCATTTGAAGGCAAAATGTAAACGAAGGGTGCTGGAAAAATGTAGAAAAATGTGGTTATTATTTCCCCCCTCCCCGACTGTATAAAGACCATGTATCCAAATGGAATTAAAGTAGAAAACTCTCTGGTGGATGCTGCATTCTGTTCGATTTGTCTAATGGGCCTAAGAAGTTTTCAAACAAGGCCTTTAAGACGGGGGTAGCCCATCTTGGAAACTTTTAAGACCTGGGGACTTCAACTCCCAGAATTCCCCAGCCCGCGTGGCAGGCTGGAGAATTCTGGGAACTGAAGTCCACAGGTCTTAAAAAGTTGTCCAGGTTGGACACCCCCAATGCCTTAAACAAGCATTGTTGGAATCGAGGCAGAAAGGCTTGCCACCTGTTGGTCAAATTTAAATGACAGATTTAGCCGAAATTTAAACACGTCCTTAAGAGAATACAGGTAGTCCTTGATTTACGACTGGTCACTTGGAGATGGTTGGAAGTTACAACAGACCCTTCAAAGGATACTTAAGATCTAAGTTTGAAGTTGCACCTCCCGTGGGTCACATGATCTCATTTGGGGCGCTCGGCAACTGTGAGTTTGCGGCATCCCATAGTCACATGACTGCATTTTTTTCCCTTTTTTTTAAACGGTTTTGAAAGTTTAGAAACAACTTGCTTCTAGTTGCCTGCAAAAAACACTCATTGGATAAAAGGGATTCATTTAACGACTGCTGCATTCGCACAATGGCTTCCAGAAAGATGATGATGCTGTGCATGGCGATATGCTGACTCATTTAATGACCATGTCTTATGGCCACAATTCTGGGATCAGATATGGTTGTGAATCAAGGACTAGCTGCACTTGTTTAAGAACTATAGGTCCTGTTCTTGTCCCACAACGCCTCTTCCTTCCCTGTCAAAAATCTCTAGCCATATAATCCCTCTGTGATTTCTGTGTAGATTGAACTTGCAATGACATAGTCCACGAAGAGGCAACCTTGGCTCTTTTGGGACTGGTGGACTTCAACTCCCAGAATTCCTGAGCCAGCCCTGCTGAGGGGAAAGGGAGAGGTTTCCAAGCTGAGCCATGCTGGCTCAGGAATTCTGGGAGTTGAAGTCCACGAGTCATAAAAGAGTCAAGGTTGTCTACCCCTGCCAAAGAGGCTTGTAGCCACCATACATCTGAAAGGGTCTAGCTCAGGGGTAGGCAACCTTGGCTCTTTTATGACTCGTGGACTTCAACTCCCAGAATTCCTAAGCCAGCCATGCTGAGGGGAAAGGGAGAGGTTTCCATGCTTAGCCATGCTGGCTCAGGAATTCTGGGAGTTGAAGTCCCCGAGTCATAAAAGAGCCAAGGTGGCCTACCCCTGAAATAGTCCTATAGGTTCCCCCAATCGCTGCACTGCTTATCAGAAGAAAAAGGGGGCTGCTGCATTCTCACAACTCCCTTAACCTGGTTGAATGAAACCGTTTTCTGGGTTTGAGCAATGCAGCGAAGCACGAACTAACCATTTTCAATCCTACGATGGACGAGAAAGCTAGTCACGCTTGGAACAAAGCTTGGCACCTTGTGTGAATACGTAAGCTAAGTTTGTAAGTGAACCACTTAAACCTGTAAGAAGACAGCCTGGATGGCAATAAACAAGGGTTCAGTGTTGTACCATAAATACAGATCAGCCCCAATTTGTTCACACTTATAACTTTGGGTCAGCCCCCCCCCCCAAGCTTTTGGGCACCAGGGATCGATTCCGTGGAGAGAGGTTTTTCCCCGGACTGGAAGAAGCGTGATTTCGCGTGCTGCCTGCATCCCACAGATGGGGGTTTGCTTGTTTGTGTGGTCCAGTTTCCGGCATGCTACGGCCCGGTGCTGGTCCATGGACCTGGAGTTGGGGACCCTTGCTTTAGGCAACGCGTGGATTGTGACAAGCAGCAGATCACCACACTGGATCTCGGTGGGATCTGAAGAGTCTGCTCTTCTGAATTTAATTTGAAGAGCCCATCCTGCGAATTCACAACTTCAAGGGAATATACTTCAACGCCCAAGTTCAGAAGCCATTTTATTCTAAAATAAAGCTATGAGCCAACTGAAGGGCCTCCAAGTCCATTTACTTTGGGTAACGCACAACGGTTAAAAAGAAACACTTGCACCAATAAAATAACTTCCATCTTCTCTCTTCTGTACAAAATCATTATACAATTTTTAAAAAACCACTGACGGACGCTCCTGCTGGGGTCCAAAGAACCAGTTATGGTACAGCGAAGGCCCAGATCAAGAAATCTGGATTTCCAAGCGTAGAGCGATTGCTGCCAATCCTCCAAATATTTCCACGTGGCTAAACAGTGCAATGCAAAAATAGGTCCCAGGTTGTAGCTGAATTCAGAAGATCCACCTAACTGTAAGATCAGATCTTTGGGCCATTCAGAAGATCTTTTCCTCACTGTAAGATCAGATCTTTGGGCCATTCAGAAGATCTTTTCCTCAGATCCGATAAAACGTCCCACAAGAAGCAAAGGGCAGATTCTGCTACAAGGAGGGACTGAAAAAATATATTTGAAAAACCAGAGGCTCTTTGACGATCCTCTGATTCCGTCAGAATCCATGACTTAGATCGGCCATTTAAAAAGTTGGCAGGTTATGCTTTTTACGGGGTGGTCGACATCCTATTGGTGGTCTTTCCCATCCCGAAGGAATGGAGGACTATTTTTGTATCAGGTTGTGTGTGAGGAAGCTAAACTCGTTGCTGGCACCCCTGAAGTTTTAACACCATGAGGATTCCAACCATGGGGGCTTTCCATTTCTGCAGGAGACATAAATTACAGAAAAGTCTCTGACAGGACTACAGGTGGCCGATACTGTTCTGCAGATGAACCAATCGAATCAAAATTATGAAGTCGCCCGTGGTTGAGATACAAAGGGCTTAAATAGAGGATCCAATGTACTGTATTTATAGGGCATCTGTCAGAAATCTTGTCTGCTCCTTGAAGTTGACGGTTCAACTCGTGAGTTTAGCGTGCTGGACTTGTTCACCTGCAGCCATCTCAAGAGATGTACCTGGCTGGTTCCATCAGCTCCTTTGGTCAACGGAGGCCAACTTGGAAATGTCTTCGTATGGAACACCCTCCACCTGACGTCCTTTCAGAGGTCCCTGCAGAGAGAAGTTAAACGAAAGGAAGCTTTAAAGATGTTCAAGCTTGTGGACACCAAGACGACAAACCAAGGGATCATCTCACTCAAGGCCCAACAGGATCAAATTATCCTACATTGGATACATTACATCAGGGGTCTCCAAGCTTGGCAACGTCAAGAACTGTAGACTTCTAGAATCCAGGCAAGATTCAGCCGGCCAAAGGAATAACATTTCAAGGGCATTTACACAAAACCCTGAGTTCACTGAATTAATCCATTTTCTAAATTTCTTGTAGGAATCGTAAATAAACAAGGACAGGATTCGGCTGCCCACTTCCAAACGACACCTTACACAACTACTACGACACACTTACCGATTCAATGAGGACTGTGGCTGAAAATGCCTTCTCGCTGATACTCTGTAACATGGCTTCGTTCCCTCTGTAGCCTCCATTTAAAATCAGCACCTTTTTACCTGTAAGGTGAACAGGGATGAGTCTAACCTACCTCAAGCCTGACATCTGTCAATCTAACCCAGTGCTTTTCTCCTATGCCTGGCCTACTTACTAACTCCTGGGAGAGAGATCTACCCTCCTTCTTCCTTTGATCTCAAGATGTTGGGAGTCAATTTCTAGAACCCATGATTTAGGCCCTTTTCTATTTTACTAACGCCACAGTCTTCTGTGTGCCTTTGCTATTGGAATGGGATTTGAACTCCCCAACCGTAGGAGCAAAATGTATGGGATGTGATAAATAAACCACCCTGTGACAACAGAAATGGTTTGCTTCCTAGTTTGGGATAAGCTCCGATTATCTTAGTTTTGGTTTAAACATGCTATCTGAATCTTCCTTTCAGCTAATCCCACACACTTCATAGCAATAAACTTATATACCGCTTCACAGTGCCTTTACAGCCCTCTCTAAGCGGTTTACAGAGTAGAGACTGGGACTTCAACTCCCAGAATTCCTGAGCCAGCATGGCTCAGCTGGGAAACCTCTCCCTTTCCCCTCAGCGTGGCTGGCTCAGGAATTCTGGGAGTTGAAGTCCACGAGTCATACAAGAGCCAAGGTTGCCCACCCCTGGTTTAGGAGGCTCACCGCTTAGAACAGGAGGACTTAGGACAGGGGTAGGCAACCTTGGCTCTTTTATGACTCGTGGACTTCAACTCCCAGAATTCCTGAGCCAGTCACACTGAGGGGAAAGGGAGAGGTTTCCATGCTTAGCCATGCTGGCTCAGGAATTCTGGGAGTTGAAGTCCACCAGTCATAAAAGAGCCAAGGTTGCCTACCCCTGGCTGCAGTTGTCAAATTAGTAACACGGTTGCTAAGTGAACTAATGAGCTGACCAGGATATGAGAAGCTCTATTTAACCACGATCTCCCAATGAGAGTGTGAAAGACAGCCAGGGGAACATACATTTAAAAACAGGGCTCCCTCTTTTAGTAAGAATTATCTTGCCCCCCAAACTTACCCGGGGCTGGGATCACCGTCTCCAGATGTGTCTGGTCAAGTTTGAGTTTATCTCCGGAATGGGTCAACTTTACAACTGCTGTGTATTTGTCAATTACCTCCTGTCACATCAATGGTTAAAAGGAAAAATTCGTCACTGATTATTCTTAAATGGTAAGAAAAAAGGCTCAGATCTAACTGTACGAACACATGAAACCGTGGTTTATTTACATTTCACAACGCCTGCCCGAAACCAACAAGCCACATTGCCTGTTCACACATTGTGGGAACGAGGCCATCATAGTCAGCTATAGAGATAGTTCATGACTCAGGACCCACAATTTCACTTATTTTTATTGAATGTATTTATGTGATGCCCATCTCGCCTGGACGCAGGTGGAACCTCTGTTGCTAAGGGCCGTATGTGGCTGTTAAATCCGTTAAACCCAATTTTACAACCGTTTCTCTTGTGGTTGGTAAGCGAATTACCACGGCCGTTAAGCGAATCGGGCAATTGTTACTTGAAGCCGACTCCCCCCGTTGACTTGGCTTGTCACACACCGCTTGGGAAGGTCGCAAATGGCGATCACAGGACGTTGCAACGCTGCCACACCGTTCTAAAGACCTTCTGATTGCTTTTATGCCCTAGGTCTGAGCGTGTGAAATGGGAACGCTGCAATGGCCACAAGGGAAAGACTTGTCGTAAGTCAAGGACTACCCATAAGACAGTTGGTTTGGGCTTTTCACGTTGCCTGGATCTTTTGACTTGCCAGCCCTGGTTAATTGATTGAACTGTTGCACGATCCAAGAACTAGGTGGTCTATAGTTAAGCCCTCCTTCACATCTTCCAATCGAGTTATATTTTAGCGTAAGAAACTGGTCCTCACTAGTTGTCCTGGACTTCAAGTCCCAGCATGCTTAGCTAGCAGGAACAGTGAGGTTCCATAAGGGGTCTTGAAGCAAAAACACTTGAAGCAAAAACACTTTTAAGAAGAGACTGGACAGCCATTTGTCTGAAATGGTATAGGGCAGGGGTCTGCAACCTTGACAACTTTAAGACTTGTGGACAAGTCTTAAAGTTGTCAAGGTTGCAGACCCCTGGTATAGGGTTTCCTGCCTGAGCAGGGGGTTGGACTAGAAGACCTCCAAGGTCCCTTCCAACTCTTATTACAGGTAGTCCTCGACTTACGACCACAACTGAGCCCCAAATTGCTATTGCTAAGTGAGACAGTTGTTAAAGTGAGTTTTGCCCCATTTTATGGCTTTTCTGGCCACAAGTGTTAACCGAATCACTGCAGTTGTTAAGTTAGTAACACCGTTGTTAAGCGAACCCGGCTTTCCCCCGTGGACTTTGCTTGTCAGATGGTCGCAAAAGGGGATCACGTGACCCTCGGGACACTGCGGGGGTCAGTTAACGAGCGTTTGAATTTGGATCACGTGACCCTGGGGAAAATGGTCATAAGTCACTTTTTTTCAGTGCCGTTCGAACGGTTGCGAAATGAATCGTCGTAAATCGAGGACTACCTGTTTTGTATTATTCCACCCATCCTCCCTTGCAACGTTTTTATTTACACCTGTTCCAACCAGTGGAACAACCTGCCTCCAGAAGCGGTGAATGCTCCAACACTGGAAGTTTTTAAGAAGAGACTGGACAGCCATTTGTCCAAACTAATAATAATAATAATAATAATAATAATAATAATAATAATAATAATAATAATAATAATAATAATAATAATAATAATAATAATAATAATAATAATAATAATAATAATAATAATAATAAAGTTGGAAGGGACCTTGGAGGTCATCGAGTCCAACCCCCTGCTCAGGCAGGAAACCCAATACCATTTCAGACAAATGGCTGTCCAGTCTCTTCTTTAAAACTTCCAGTGTTGGAGCATTCACCGCTTCTGGAGGCAGGTTGTTCCACTGGTTAATTATTCTAACTGTCAGGAAGTTTCTCCTTAGTTCTAGGTTGCTTCTCTCCTTGATGAGTTTCCATCCGTTGCTTCTTGTCCTGCCTTCAGGTGCTTTGGAGAATAGCTTGACTCCCTCTTCTTTGGGGCAGCCCCTGAGATATTGGAACACTGCCATCACGTCCCCCCTCGTCCTTCTCTTCGTTAAACTAGACATACCCAATTCTAGCAAAAGATCCCGTCCAACTTTATTATTATTATTATTAACTCACACTTGCCCCTGTCTATGACCCATATTTTTGGAGGACAGATAAAAGATGCTCTACTCACCTTAACAATGGCTTTTTTTTTGTAGTATTTCTCGCCGAGTTTCTTGGTTATGATTTTGACCACGATTTCCTAGAAAAGACAGCAAAGTTAATGACAGGCAAGTAGATCTCACCTCTTTTCTGCAGTTAATTCTTTCTGCAATACGGTGAAATTGAGTGTAACAGTAAGATTTACCCCGGAAATGAATTGTAACGGAGATGGAGAACAGAGACGGAGACCAGAGTCTCCTATATATATATAAAAAGCAGAGGGTCAGGAAAAATACATTTTCCTTAATTTCCTAGCTTTCCAAAAAACAGGGATTTTGCTGTTGTTATTGCTAATATAAGTAATACCTTCCATCCCCACCCCACCCCACCCCACCCCACCATCCATCCAGAACTGATGAAACTTCTTGGATGAGAAGTGAAATGTCTTCAAGGAAAAAAAACTTTTTCAAAAGGGAAAAAAAAACCCCACAAAACTCTTGATCTTGTACATAAGACAAGAGACCACTATAAATACTTAAAGGGATACGTAAAAATCTACCCACTTATTCCCGGAGGCTACATCACGACAGATTCCAGACAATAACTTGGATACTTACAGGTTGCAACCAGTAGTCTAGTCGGGCAGACTTTTTCTTCTCTTCTTCAAACTAGGAGAAATAAAAGGGAAAAAAAATACATATATTATTCATTTTGGCCTCGCAGGCGAGATCAACTGGAGATCATGTCCAGAAGATACCCTAAAATACTAAAAAACGTTTAAAGAATGGCTTTGTGACTTCCAGAAAATCAGAAGCAACTGGAATATGGAGAGTATATTCTTAACGATAAGAGATCCTCGTATTAACTAGATCAGTGTTTCTCAACCTTGACAATTTTAAGGCATGTGGACTTCAACTCCCAGAATTCCACAGCCAGCATTGCCTTAAAATTGTCAAGGTTGAGAAACACTGAACTAGATGGTGGAATTCTTACTTTGCTAAGGTTGTAAAAAGCGACCTTGGGATACAGCAACAGTCTGTGAACCATCCTTCAAGAAGAGGCCCAGAACTGGATACAAGACTTAAGGTGAGATCCAACCGATGTAGGAGATCGAATGGTTACTAACTAGTTGGCAATGTGCTAGTAAACAGCTAAACTAGGAGTTAAGTTTTATGATCCCCTTGATTTTGATCTCTGCCATTTTCCTATAAACAAAACACCACCACCCCTCAAATATTATCACCAGTCTTCGTTGCCTCGCATGGGCACATTGGCAAATGAAAAACATTCTCTGCTGATAGAATATTTTTAGTTCAATGCTGAACTGTGGAGCCCTGAGTGCTCAGACACGTTTCTTGCTAGCGCTGATGATGTTACCTAGTTGGGTCATGAAATGTCTGCAAGAAAACAAGCTCAGAGAGCACCAAGGACCCCACAATCCTCCTCCTCATCTCCACAAACGCCTCTCCCTTCTAGCACTGATGATGTTACCTAGTTGGGTCATGAAACGTCTGCAAGAAAACAACAAGGACCCCCAAATCCTCCTCCTCACACCCTTCTAGCACTGATGATGTTACCTAAGTTGGGCCATGAAAGGTCTGCAAGAAAACAACCAAGCTCAGAGAGCACCAAGGACCCCACAGATGTCCTCTGGTTGTCCCCTAACCACTTTCAGTATTGCTCCTGCTTATAATAATCACCGAGCAGAATGCGTCAGTAACTGGGTCTCCACCACACCTGCATGATCTCGTCGAGAGCGGTTTTTTTCTTCTTTTTCTCCTTAGTCTGCTTTGAAATTGGAGGGGTTTCTTTCCGCTTCACGGGGAGCAGCGTTCCCGAGGGCTTCAGCACACTGGGGCCAAGCAAGCTGGAGAAAACAGACATGGATTAATACCCTTGTGTTGTAGAGTCTGTCCAGATGCGAAGGTGTGATTTTCCTTAGTCCCCTAGTATGGAAAGGGGTTTGAGGTTTCCTTCCCGAGTCCCAAGAGTAACACTGAGTTTTGATTGGATTCAGATGAGCGTCAAATGCTTGGCTTGCCCTGTTGCTCGGGGGAGGGAGGGAGGGAGGGAAGGACAGGAAATTCCCAGAAGCAACGCACCAGCCCTATGAGGGTTTACAGATAGTCCTCAATTTACAACAGTTCATTTAGCGACCAAGGTTACAACAGCACTGAAAAAAGTGACCTATGACAGGTTTTTAGACTGACGACCCTTGCAGCATCTCCCTACTCCAGGGGTAGGCAACCTTGGCTCTTTTATGACTCTTGGACTTCAACTCCCAGAATTCCTGAGCCAGCATGGCTGAATGGTCCCTTTTATGACTGGTGGACTTCAATTCCCAGAATTCCTGAGCCAGCATGGCTCAGCTTGGAAACCTCTCCATTTCTCCTCAGCATGGCTGGCTCAGGAATTCTGGGAGTTGAAGTCCACGAGTCATAAAAGAGCCAAGGTTGCCTACCCCTGGTCTATGTGTTTCTCTAACCTTTTTTTCTAGCCAAGTGTAAATCTTTGTCCAATATCTCCTTGCTTTAACACCTTTAACATTAACGCCTGTAACCTTTAACCTTATTAAGCACCAACCTCTGCCTGTCCCAGGTCCTTGGAAAGGAGTGGAGAAAAAAGCCACGTCCAGCCTGAATATCTGGCTGGCCAATGATAATACTTGCCTCCCTTTGGGTGGTGCTGCAGCAGCTGAAGTGCTGGCCCCTTTGCCCAGGTTAAAGGTCACTAAAACAAAGAGAAAAGATCACTCTTTTTTTTTATGCACCACCTTTGGGGATCCATAAATTCAAATGCCACATTGCCAACCACTCCCACAGATAAACAACAGGAATGAAAGAATTGGTAGGGTGGATTCCAATGTATCAGGGAGGCTTTAATACAGTGTTTCTCAACCTTGACAATTTTAAGGCATGTGGACTTCAGCTCCCAGAATTCCACAGCCAGCAATGCTGGCTGTGGAATTCTGGGAGTTGAAGTCCACATGTCTTAAAATTGTCAAGGTTGAGAAACACTGCTTTAATAGGTATTTCTTAGGCCAGGGGTAGGCAACCTTGGCTCTTTTAAGTCTCATGGACTTCAACTCCCAGAATTCCTGAGCCAGCATGGGGGAACTATGGCCCCTTCATGACTCGTGGACTTCAACTCCCAGAATTCCTGAGCCAGCGTGGGGGAACTATGGCCCCTTCATGACTCGTGGACTTCAACTCCCAGAATTCCTGAGCCAGCATGGCTCAGCATGGAAACCTCTCCTTTTCCCCTCAGCATGGCTGGCTCAGGAATTCTGGGAGTTGAAGTCCACGAGTCATAAAAGAGCCAAGGTTGCCTACCCCTGTCTTAGACCGTGAAACGGCAGGGGAGCGAACAGATTGTGGCAGAAGAGGGGGAAAAAAGTAATAAGTATATAAATCACATGAGAAAGTTTTTGTGCATCTGCCCTGAGAATTCTTCTTTCCCCATAAATTCTAGCAAATATAGGATTACCCGTCTCAATATCCCAGATTTGGGGTTGATATTTATTTTCAATTTTTTTTATTCTGCCTTTAATATTTTTATAGATAAGACAGCCAACATACCTAATACTCCTTCCTCCTCCTTTTTTCCCCACTACAATAACCATGTGAGGTAGATTGGGTTGAGGGAGACGGACTGGCCATTCAGCTGGTTTTCATGCCTAAGGTAGAACTAGAACTCGCTGTCTCCTGGTGACGGGCCTAAAGTCATCCAACCAGCTTTCATGCCTAAGGTGGAACTAGAACTCGCTGTCTCCTGGTGACGGGCCTAAAGTCATCCAACCAGCTTTCATGCCTAAGGTGGAACTAGAACTCGCTGTCTCCTGGTGACGGGCCTAAAGTCATCCAACCAGCTTTCATGCCTAAGGTGGAACTAGAACTCGCTGTCCCCTGGTGACGGGCCTAAAGTCATCCAACCAGCTTTCACGCCTAAGGTGGAACTAGAACTCGCTGTCTCCTGGTGACGGGCCTAAAGTCATCCAACCAGCTTTCACGCCTAAGGTGGAACTAGAACTCACTGTCTCCCGGTGACTGGCCTAAAGTCATCCAACCAGCTTTCATGCCCAAGGTAGAACTAGAACTCTCTGTCTCCTGGTGACGGGCCTAAAGTCATCCAACCAGCTTTCAAGCCTAAGGTGGAACTAGAACTCACTGTCTGCTGGTGATTGATCCAAAGTCCCCCCAGCTGGCCTTTGTGCCTAAGGCAGGACTAGAACTCAGTGTTTCGTTTTGCCAATTTTCTTCTTTGTAAGATTATTTTAATCTGGGCTGTCTGTCTGAGCCCATGTTTTTAGCCGTTTTTATTTTTTTCCTCGTTTTGTACACCACAGAGACTCCAATGGAAGTGGGCAGCCAAACAAATTTAAATAAAATAATAATTTACTAATGGATTACTGTGAAAAAAATAATAATCAGAAACTGATTACAAGCAGCATCAGGACCGAGTTGCCAGAATTATTCACTGGAAACCTTCCCAGAGGTTTGGGAAAACTATGGGGACCATCAA
>NW_015388913.1:21283-22546 GCF_001527695.2 Protobothrops mucrosquamatus
TTTCCTCGTTTTGTACACCACAGAGACTCCAATGGAAGTGGGCAGCCAAACAAATTTAAATAAAATAATAATTTACTAATGGATTACTGTGAAAAAAATAATAATCAGAAACTGATTACAAGCAGCATCAGGACCGAGTTGCCAGAATTATTCACTGGAAACCTTCCCAGAGGTTTGGGAAAACTATGGGGACCATCAACTTTAGAAGGTTTTGGAAAATGAGTAGATTTAAGATTTTAGGGGACTTTAGGATCCAAATAAAAGAGAGTTTGATATAATAATTATTGATATAATAGTTATTGAAAAGAAGAAAGTCTAGTTTGCTGATGCTGTGAACTGGGTAATGTAGGATTGAGGGAAAACATTTTAAAAGCATTGGGACATGCAGAGTAAAATTGAATGTTTATGGGGGGAAAAAAATCTGTTGTTACACCGATCGTGACCAAAGCCCTCAGAGCAATATCTGAGGGAAATATGAAATTATCAGACCTAGACAGCCTAATTTTACAAAAAAACCAGCCTGTCTGGAACTGCCTATATTCTTTGATATTAACTTAATAATTTTGCGGTCCTGGTTTAGGACTTGAATTTTTAAGTCTCCACAATCTGTGAATCTTATAGTAGATAATCCACACCTAATAATTTACCTTTCTCCTCCTCATTTTCTCTGTTCAGTTCTGTGAAGATCGGCTCTTCCTGCAATGACAGAAAAGAACCATCTAAGGATTTGTGAACCCAGCAAGAAAGCACAGACATCCTATCATAAAGTTAGAGTTGGCTTCGTTGCAATCAGGAAGAAATTTAAGCAAAGTTTGGTATACAAAATGCGCTTGGGAATAAATCTAGGGGTCGTGGGACAGTCTAGGATCTGACTTATAGCAGGGGGACACACACAAAAAAATCAATTGTAGAAAGCAGCAGCTGGTGGACATATTAAGCTATTAATCTTATTTGATGATCCACTTCCTAATCCTCTTTCTCTCATCCACATAATACAGGTTGTCCTCAACTTATAACCATTTGTTTAATGTCTGCTCAAAGTTACAACAGCATGGAAAAAAAAGTGACTTAGGACCGTTTTTCACACCTATGACCGTTGCAGCATCCCCAGGGTCACGCGATCCAAATTCAGAATGCTTGGCAACTGGCATGTACTTGTGACAGTTGCAGTGTCCCTCGGGGTCACGCGATCCCCTTTTGTGACCTTCTGACAAGCAAAGTCAACGGGCAAGCCAGGTTCACTTAACCACCGTTACTAATTGT
>NW_015388913.1:23810-37142 GCF_001527695.2 Protobothrops mucrosquamatus
AACCAACTAAAAGTAAAGGATCATTTTCATTTCTGAAAATCTTACTGTTTATTGAATACATGGCCTGGTAAAGGCGAGGTAAAACTAACTCTAAAATCCCAAGGCATCGGACCAGGGGTCTTCAAACTTGGCCCTTTTATGACTTGTGGACTTCAACTCCCAGAATTCCTCAGCCAGTGTGAGGGAACCATGACCCTTTTATGACTTGTGGACTTCAACTCCCAGAATTCCTCAGCCAGCGTACCTGGCTGAGGAATTCTGGGAGTTGAAGTCCACAACTCATAAAAGGGCCAGGTTTGAAGACCCCTGCATCAGACCACAGCATATAACAATCACTTTCCCAGCCAAACTCCCCCCAGATGTCCATGTAGCTCATATAAACATATTCTCTTTGTTATGGGACCATCTGCTCTCTTCTTCACACTTGCTAGAATGTCCTTGAAAGGTTTCCATGCTGCTGACTTTCAGAAAGCTTCCACAGAACTTGAGAGGTTTCGTTTTTTCTAACTAATCCATTCAAAAACATCTCCTCCGTGCACCCACCCCCCCTTTATTCTAATGGCAAGATAAATACAGAGAGGCACGTAGCTGCTAAATTTTCACTCTTGACTGTTTCTCAACTGAGTGGACTTCAAATCCCAGAATTCCCCAGCCGGCGTTGGGGATGTTTTTCGACATGCACTTCGGGCCTATAGTCTGATCTCTAGACAGGCTCCTCTATCCAAGTTCCAAGTAGGCCTCAATCCATCCCAACCATCTATTGGAGCCATTATACTGTACAGTTTTTTTAGTCTGTTCCCAAATACAGATAGCCCTCAAGTTACAACAGTTCATTTACTGGCCAATTAGCTTGAAACATGGGCTTCCTCTCCAGCTCTCCAGCCAGCCAATTCTTTATCATCTCTTATTTCAATAACCTTGGTTCTCACACTAGTTTCAGTATTATATCTAGCTAGACTCTCATGCACATTCCTCCCTTCTCCCCAGCATCATCTAACTCTAAAAGCAAAAAGAAGAAAATGGCTGCATCTCCATCTGTTCTCAATGCAAAAACATCTGATGTTAGCAGCGTTGACAGTTAACTCGTTTTATCGGCAATGTTTAGCAACAACTGGCACAACTGCCTCAAGCATCCCAGCATCTCCCAGGAGAGGATCCATACAAGAAGGGCCTTACCTTCCCTTCCAAGCCACTTTGTAAAATCCGTCAGAGTTTCCCACTGGGTCGCGTTCATATGGATGTGTTCCCGATGACTAATATATTCATTATATACTATATTGTTGTGGACTCTCTTTGTTCCTGGGAGGAGAAAAAAACACACACACACTCTTCATCAGAAGCTTCCAACTGAACTAAAGAAGCATCATTTTATTGCAGCTCTTCCATTGTGAAATAGCATTCCCCCCCCCAAGATTGGTATGGTGCCCATCCTACAATTGTTCCAAAGTTCTTAAAATGTGGCCCTGCTTCCATGCCCGGGATTTGGGTGGATGCCAAGTCTGTGACTTTTTTGGGTTTTTTGCTGAGCTACGTTTAATTGTTTTCCTCTTCTGGATGTACCTGATTTTTATTAATGGTCAATATTTATAGCTCAGGGTTGATATGAGGGGTCCTGAGTGCTCTCTGAACTTGCCTGTTTTCTTGCAGATGTTTCATTGCCCTAACTAGGTAACATCATCAATGCTAGCACTGATTAGCACTGATGATGTTACCTAGTTAGGGTAATGAAATGTCTGCAAGAAAACCAGCAACCTCAGAGAGCACCAAGGAGCACACAGTTCTTCTCCTCTTCCTCTTCCTCTCTCCCCCCCCCCCCACAAACCTCACTCCCTTCTAACACTGATGATGTTACCTAGTTAGGGTAATGAAACATCTGCAAGAAAACAAGCAAGTTCAGAGAACACCAAGGATCCCACAGTTCTCCTCCTCTCCTCCCCCCCCAACCCCATTCCCTTCTAGCACTGATGATGTTACCTAGTTGGGTAATAAAACATCTGCAAGAAAACAAGCAAGCTCAGAGATCACCAAGGGCCCCCTTCATGATTTTAATTGCTCGAGCTTTTTTCTTTGGTTTTATCCTTAACTACTCAGTTTGTTCTGGGAATCAGGCACTGGTGGCACAGTGGTTAAAGTGCAGTATTGCAGGCAAACTCTGCCCACTGCCAGGAGTTTGATCCTCAAGGTGGACTCAGTCTTCCATCCTTTTGAGGTCGGTAAAATAAGCATCTGGATTGTTGGGGGCAATATGCAAATAATGCTTCTATATTGTAAACTGGCCAGAAAGTTGTGTAAAGCGCTGGGGGGGAAAGGGGCAGTACCTAAGCCTAAATGCTGTGGCTAGTCTCCAAATCTAATTTAAACAAACAAATAAACCGATTTACCAAATCTTCTCCGGAGAAGTTCTAGGAAATCATTCCGGAATTCCCTAGAGGAATATGAAAGAGACAGTTTTTATCTGCAACACTAACTGCATCAATTCAATTTATATCATAGCCTTTGAGTAACACAGAAACCTTGTCAGTCAGAACAGAAAGATGACACTCCCCACACTCCCCAAAAAGTGGAGGATAGCTTGATAGACCATGAATTAAGTCTTCAGAAGAGCCTTTGCTAAGCTTAATTGAAAGCTCCCACTCCCAACAAGATGAGAAAATTCTAAAATTTGTCTAAAGAAATAACCGCAAGTCTACCATATACCAACTGCAGCCGCAATGCTGCACAAATTTCAGCGGAAGCAGACCATAAAATGCAGTGTGAAGTTATAGACCAAACTCACTCTGAAAAATAATCCATGAATTGCTGAGGATTTTCGGATGCAAGCAGCAGTTGTCGCTGGTGAGATTCGGACATGCAGTGACATTTAAAGCCATTCTGGAAAAACAAGACAAGGACGCTGCATTTGAAAGACACCGAAACCAAGTCAAAATTCCCCAGCAAGCCTTGAACAGGTATCATGAGTAGCTAAAGCATTTTAAAAAACATGGAGATAAAATGATGAAGAAACTACAGAGTTCCCTTGCTCGGCTGATGAGAAGCTACCAAAAGAACAAGTTATTTACCCCCCCCCCCCAAAGTGGCAGCAATCCTAGAAGTGGCAACCTTTAACAATATCCAGATATTAGATTTGGTTGCTTTCTGAAGTCAACTAGGCTAAATAATTAAATAAGCCAGCCTGACTTCAATTCAATGCAGCCATTTGTCCTTGTTCGCATAACACATTTAGCTTCGTCGGCTAAAGATCTAACGCCACTATTCAGCCAATAAACTAAATTAAGTGTTTTGTGTCCCAGAATATGGTACAAAGTCACACCATGAAGCTGGCCACTGCACTGTACAATCCCAGAAAATGAAAGAATTCAGGTGCCCTTTCATGGGTTGATTTATCATCAGTCTTAAACTGATGGGGAGTCTTTGGTCTAACAGGGTCTTTTTTTTTTTTCAAACGTCACCACTTTAAAATGGGTGGACTTCCAACTCCCAGAATTTCCGAGATAGCAACTCTGGGTATTGAAGTCCACTCATCTTAAAGTGGCCAAGTTTGAAAAAAAGGTGGTTTAATACAAGACGAATGAAAAGGACCTCACTCTCACAGAAGGCTGGCTGAGAACGCAAAAACTCTTCATATTATATATTGCCCAAGACTCAGTTGAAGAACCACAGTGATGAAACCTGGAAAACCAAACCTGTTTCATCAGTGGAAGATTTCAAGAAGAGACTGGACAGCCACTTGTCTGACATGGTACAGGGTCTCTTGTGTGACCAGAGGGTTCGACTAGAAGACCTCCAAGATCCCTTCCAGTTGTGTTGTGTTCTACTCTACTCTATTATTATATTTCATTCCCTATTCTATTCTATTATTCTGTCCTATCCTATATTCTATTCTATTATCCTATCCTGTCCTAAGCCTTATCCTATATTCTATTCTATTCTTCTCCCATTCTTTATCCTATATTCTATTCTACTATTCTTTATCCTATATTCTATTCTATTCTACTATTCTTTATCCTATATTCTATTCTATTCTTCTCCCATTCCTTATCCTATATTCTATTCTATTCTACTATTCTTTATCCTATATTCTATTCTATTCTACTATTCTTTATCCTATATTCTATTCTATTCTTCTCCCATTCCTTATCCTATATTCTATTCTATTCTACTATTCTTTATCCTATATTCTATTCTATTCTCCTATCCTATTATATCCTATCCTATTCCTTATAGTCTATTCCAGGGGTCTTCAAACTTGGCCCTTTATAACTTGTGGACTTGAACTCCCAGAATTCCTTAGGCAGCGTGCCTGGCTGAGGAATTCTGGAAGTTGAAGTCCACAAGTCATAAAGGGGCCAGGTTTGAAGACTTCTATTCTATTCTATTCCCTACTCTACCTTCACGGTGGAACAAAATCACCATAAGACATGCGAAGAGTCAACCTAAATCCGCGAGAGATTCGTGGCTGAGGACGGAAAAGGACATCCGAGGACAGGGCTTCCTTCCGTGCGCCCAGATACACTGCCCCTGCCCCTGGAGGCTCTCCCTTTACCTCGTCCCGGCACTGCTTCTGGCACATCTGGCAATACCAGCGCAGCTTCTGCAGCCCCTTCGACTTGATGCGGTTGGCGATGGCCTTGGGGCTCAGGAAGTCCGTCTTCCCCATGGCGAGCGAGGCGGAGCAGCGGCGCCACAAAGCACCCGGCGACTGCGACCCTCACTTCCGGACTCTCGGTGGAGGAGGCGGAAGGGCTGACCGGAAACGGAAGTGGCGTAACAGGAAATCATCATCATTGACTTGAGGAAGGTTTTCGCTCTTCTATAGCTCTCCTGGTGAATTTCTCCCCACCCCCCACCCCACTCCGGGACCAGGAATCACGGAAGTTATAGTGCGATGCTGTGTAAAGTCTGTCCCGGGCGTTGAAATCTCAATTAATAATTTAAAATATTTATTCTTTTATTAAGTCTACACATCGTCCAAGTGACAGGTCGCTCTAGCACGTCAGCTTCGTGGCGTCAGTTCTCTTTGGAGGACCGCCGCAGTGATGCCCGCTCTAGCCGGCCAGCTCAGTGTCCGAGAAATCATAGAGAGGAATGAGAGGGTGTGAGAGAGAGAGTGAGGGCGCTCCACCCGGAAGCCGTCACTGCTCTTTCTCTCACTTCCTGCGGCCCGGTTCAGGCGAGGAAGCGCGACGCATGCGCGGTGCGGGCGCCCTGACCTTCAGCAGCGGCTGCAGCCGGCGACGGGCAGCGGGACGAGGCGGCGGGAAGGAGCCTGATCGGCGGCGGCGCTGCTGCGGTTATTGTCGCTGCCCACGCCCAGCCGCGGTGGTACTTCGGGAGAAGGTGAGCCGGGCGGGTTTCTGCACGTGCTCAGAGGCACTCTCGCCTCCCTAAGTCAGAATAGAGCTGGAGGGGACCTTGGAGGTCATCTAGTCCAACCCCCTGCTTAGGCAGGAGACCCTATGCCATTACAGACAAGTCTTGGGGGTGGGGGAGGCAGTCAGACTGGCAGGCGTGGAAAGCTGCTTTGAGTTTCCCTGGGATTTCTTTCCCATGTGGCCCATGTCCCATCACCTTGGGGACAGTGGCTGATGGGTGCTGGAGTCCTGCAGCATGGGAGCTCTAGGGAATCTGTGCCCTCCTACCTAAGGCTCAGTTATAAAAGTTACTTGGGTGGGGATTATGTTGTTGTTGTTATTTTGCATTCACTGGAAATCTGATCTATTATTGTTATCATTATCAATAATAATTATAATTACAATTGTAATTATTTGCATTCGCTGGGAATCTGATCTTACCTGATTCAGTTGTCTCAGCCATTGACTTTCACAAAGTTTTAATTTCTAACCTTTAATTCTAATCACATTCCGTGTTTAAGAGGTCCCTAAGGAGGGGGGTGCCCTAATATCCCATCGCCCCTGTCACGTTTTAATTTCCTTTTTTGCTGGTTCAGTGTTTTTTTTTATTCAACGAATAAAATAATTCTGCCTGCCTGTGGCTGAAGTGCAGAGATTGTTATGTGGCCTGCCTGGAAAATAGATTGAATCGCATTTCTTGCAGAGTTTCTGGAGATGCGTTTGTGGGACTCTAGGCAGTTTCTGCAAACCGACACATTACCCCCCCAAGCACTTTCATTTCTCCCCCCCAGTTGAATTATTTTATTTGAAAGAATTATCCATCTTCAGAACACAACTCTGGGCAGCCGAGAGTAAAAATGAGAAGGCAATGAAAAAAACCATGAACCTGGCCCCTAAACCAGTTTATGATTCAGTTCTTGTCAGCAAAAAATTGAATCCCTTCAGGAACCAGAGCGTTCATTTCTCTTGTGGGATGAAGCCAGTATATTCTTTACTCAAATCTAATTTAAATGCAAGAACACTTTGTTTCTGAAAACTTCAACTCAAAACAGAGGGCATATTTTGTTTTCCTTTTAGCCACATTCCCAAATACTTTATTTTTCTTGGTGCAGGCATGGGAAGTAACGTAAAAGACACCCTGTTGTTATGTAGAGAGCTTTCATCTCTTTTATTTTTTGATCAAACTGCTGTACTGTATTGCATAGTGCAAAAACTGGAGATTTTTAAATGACTGCCAGCCACACTTGATGGGTTTTCTGGGTGGTTAAGGTGGTCTCAAATGGGTGGTATTTTCCATTTTTTTTAAAAAATGGTATTTAAAAAAAATCAATTTTGAGGAAAAGCGCACAACTTGATCTCTTCTGATGGAATATTTAGGAGAGGATCGCAACAAGCATGTTTTCCTTTTTATTTCGTAGCCTTCGATTGTCAGGTTTGTATCTTGAATTTTAGTGCCCTTATTGAAAAGTGAATCTGAGTTTAGTTAACAAGCATTATATATCCAAGTAAGCATTCTTTAGAAAATGGATGATCTATTTGCAGCTGTTCTATATATTTGTTAATCTAGCAACCGAAGGAGGCACATTCGGTTTATGAAATATTGCAAATATGTGTTTATTTTTTTCAGGATCCAAGTTAGCAACATGGCGACTCTGAAAGACAGTAAGTGTTTTTATGTTGTATTTATTTGTCTGAGATAGTAGCCTAAACCAGGGGTCTTCAAACTTGGCCCTTTTATGACTTGTGGACTTCAACTCCCAGAATTCCTCAGCCAGGCACGCTGGCTGAGGAATTCTGGGAGTTGAAGTCCACAAGTCATAAAAGGGTCATAGTTCCCTCATGCTGGCTGAGGAATTCTGGGAGTTGAAGTCCACAAGTCATAAAAGGGCCAAGTTTGAAGACCCCTGGCCTAAACAGTCTGAAATCATGACTGCATCTCCTTTTTACAGTTCCATTTAAGAATCTAATACTCTCTATATAGCAGTATATAAAACATAGTACTTTGGTTTTATTCTGCCATTTTCTTTGTCTACTTTATCTACTTCAAATCCTACTTCACTTCATACCCTCTAATCCATTCAGTTACCCGACGCTTGAAGTCTATCAAGAATATCCAGAAAATCACTAAATCCATGAAGATGGTTGCTGCCGCAAAATATTCCAGGGCGGAGAGAGAATTAAAGCCTGCCAGAGTTTACGGCGTGGGGGCGTTGGGTAAGGGATTTTCCTCCATTGTATCTTACTCCATTGTATCTTACTCATTGTTAGGGGCCACATCTCACTCTCTCTCTCTGTCTCACTTTTTTTTTTTTGCAGCTCTCTACGAGAAAGTGGACATCAAACCCCCTGAGGACAAGAAAAAGCATCTCCTTATCGGAGTGTCTTCTGATCGTGGCTTGTGTGGGGCCATCCACACCTCCGTGGCCAAACAGATCAAGAGCCAGTTCTCCAACCTGACCGGTTCGGGGAAAGAAGTCATGGTGGTTGGGATTGGGGACAAGCTCAGAGGCATCCTTCAAAGGTAACCTGCTCTTCTGGGGGCTCAACAATCTGAAGTTGTCCCTGACTTAACAACCATTGGTTTAGTGACCATTTGAAGTTACAACGGCACTGAGAAAAGTGACCTGTGGCCGTGTTTCACACTCACAGCTGTGGCACTCTTGACTGTGTTTTACCACGGTTTTGCTGAAAACTGGCACAAACCAGGCCCACAGCAAACCATTAATGACTGTGTTGTTCGCTTCACAACCGCAGATTGGCTTAAGTGTGGTGATTCGCTTAACAACTGCCATAAGAAAAGGTCATAGAATTGGGTTGGCTACATGGCTGGCCTGTTGTCACATTCGACCATAATGCGCAGGCTCCATTAGAGTCTTTTATGTCGAGGACTATATCAGGGGTCTTCAAACTTGGTCCTTTTATGACTTGTGGACTTCAACTCCCAGAATTCCTCAGCCATCGTGAGGGAACTGACCCTTTTATGACTTGTGGACTTCAACTCCCAGAATTCCTCAGCCATCGTGAGGGAACTGACCCTTTTATGACTTGTGGACTTCAACTCCCAGAATTCCTCAGCCAGCGTGAGGGAACTGACCCTTTTATGACTTGTGGACTTCAACTCCCAGAATTCCTCAGCCAGCGTGAGGGAACTGACCCTTTTATGACTTGTGGACTTCAACTCCCAGAATTCCTCAGCCATTGTGAGGGAACTCACCCTTTTATGACTTGTGGACTTCAACTCCCAGAATTCCTCAGCCAGCATGCCTGGCTGAGGAATTCTGGGAGTTGAAGTCCACAAGTCATAAAAGGGCCCAGTTTGAAGACCCCTGGTCTAGTTGTTGCATTAGAGATCAACTGAAATTTCTGGGTGTTTCTGGATTTAGACTGATGCAACTTGGAATGTGTCGCATAACAACCTTACTCTTAATTTTAGGACGCACGGAAAGAACTTCCTCTTGAACTTTAAAGAAGTTGGAAGGAAGCCTCCCACTTTTGGAGACGCATCGGTCATTGCTCTGGAGCTGCTGAATTCTGGATACGAGTTTGACGAAGGCTCCGTCATCTACAATCGGTTCAGGCAAGAATTAACCCCTTCTTCTGAAATCTAGGGAGGGAGTTTTCCAGGCAGAATAACTCCTTGATCTGGCTTACTTTAATTAAGAGTAAACACCGATAAAGGAGAATGTAACTCAGGGTTAAAATGATAGGTCCTTGGTGCTCTCTGAGCTGGGTGTTTATTTGTTTTTCCAGATGTTTCATTACCAAACTAGTTAACATCATCAGTACTTTGCTAGCACTGATGTTAACCTAGTTTGGGTAGTGAAGCATCTGCAAAAAAAAACAACCCAGCTCAGAGAACACCAAGGACTCCTAAGAGTAAACAGTTCAACAGAATCCAAACAAAAGGAACAACTTTAGAGGACTGGAGGCTAAAACATATGAGGAACGGTTGCTGGAATTGGGTAGGTCTAGTTTAATGAAGAGAAGGACGAGGGGGGACATGATAGTAGTCTTCCAATATCTCAGGGGCTGCCCCAAAGAAGAGGGAGTCAAGCTATTCTCCAAAGCGCCTGAAGGCAGGACAAGAAGCAACGGGTGGAAACTAATCAAGGACAGAAGCAACCTAGAACTAAGGAGAAACTTCCTGACAATGAGAACAATTAACCAGTGGAACAACCTGCCTCCAGAAGCGGTGAATGCTCCAACACTGGAAGATTTTAAGAAGAGACTAGACAGCCATTTGTCCGAAATGGTATAGGGTTTCCTGCCTGAGCAGGGGGTTGGACTAGATGACCTCCAAGGTCCCCTCCAACTTTATTATTATTATTATTATTATTATTATTATTACTACTACTACTACTACTACTACTACTATTATTACTACTTCTATTATTATTACTATTATTATTATTATTATTAACTGGCTGAAGGAAATTAATTCCTGTTGGAACCAATTGCTAGTTTTTGCTAATCAATAAGTTCTGATATTTTTATTTTTTTCAGAACAAAAGAAAAGGCAGCCTTAAATTGATAGTGGAGCATCGGCATATTCTTTCATGAAATACGTACATCTTCTACCTGAAGCTGGAACAGATAAGGCAGTATGGTTCAAATTAATTTTCTTTTCTTCTCCCCTCAGGTCTGTCATTTCCTATAAGACTGATGAGAAACCAATCTATTCTCTTGAGACGGTTTCTGGGGCTGGTAAGTCCAGGAGTAGAAAACGGCTAGTGAGTAGCCATCTCCAGTCTTCCCTCCCTCCCTCCCTCTCTCTCTCTCTCTCTCTCTCAAATGGTGCATGAGTCCACTTTCCATAGAAGAGCCTTCACAAAATACTATACACCAGGAAACCCTATACCATTTCAAACAGGTGACTGTCCAGTCTTTTCTTAAAAACTTCCAGTGTTGGAGCATTCACAGCTTCTGGAGGCAGGTTGTTCCACTGGTTAATTGTTCTAACTATCAGGAAGTTTCTCCTTAGTTCCAGGTTGCGTCTCTCCTTGGTTAGTTTCCATCCATTGATTCTTGTCCTGCCTTCAGGCGCTTTGGAGAAGAGCTTGACTCCCTCTTCTCTATGGCAACCCCTGAGATATTGGAAGATCTCCATTAGATCTTTAATGAATGCAGGTCACTTTCCTATGTATTGAATTGCCCAGTAATCTGAACTGTTATTTAAATGCATGCAGATGGATGGTGGTGTATCCCTCTGTCCTACATAATATACGTCAGACATGTCAAACACAAAGCCCGGGGGCCGGATGCGGCCCGCGAAGTGGTTTCATGCGGCCCGCGAAGCCATCCTGGAAACAGTGAGGGAACGGCCCCCGCTGCCTTGGCCCTGGCCCAGGCCAGCCGGGAGCCAATGTACAATTTTTGTGGTGGCCATCTATGCTGAAATGCATTCAGTCTTAGCTCCACAAGGCCGTCTGGAAACAGCGAGGAACCGGCCCCTGCCGCGTTGGCCCCGCCCTCTGGGTGCATGCTGGGGAGGGGTCACCCTTTGTAAGGAATGAAGAAATGGACCATGCCTTGGCGCTTGCCCCGGTCCCACCGCCCTTCTGCCAGAGACCCTCAGATCTGTCCCACTCCTGCCCAGGCCCCCACAGGCACCCTTGACGCGATGTAGAGCTGGCCATGCCCACCCAGTATGTGACACCCACTCCATCCACGCCCACCCAGTAGGCCACACCCACCCTGGCCAGACACCCCCCCCCGAGGGCAACCACAATGCTGATGCGGCCCTCAATGAAATTGAGTTTGATATACGTTCAAGGCTGTAAGGAACAAGCTGTACCAACTGTTGTGCTCTTTACAGAAAGCATTAGCATCTACGATGACATCGATGCGGATGTCCTGAGAAACTACCAGGAGTTCGTATTGGCTAACATCATCTTCTACTCCATGAAGGAATCTACTACGAGTGAGCAGAGCGCTCGGATGACCGCTATGGATAATGCCAGTAAAAATGCCTGTAAGTGGAATTCTGGGTCCTCATTTTACCGACCTCGGAAGGAGGGAAGGCTGAGTCAACCTTGAGCCGGTCAGGAACGAACTGCTGGCATTGGGCAGAGTTAGCCTGCAATACCGCGTTCTAACCACTGCGCCACCACAGCTCTTCTTAAATATAGGAGGCACTTCCAACGGTCAGTTAATGCAAGCTCAAAAACCTTTGATCGATGGGTTGACTCTTAGATAGCTTTCGGGAGGCTTGCATAAAAATGATAAATATCTTAAAAAGCAATCAGGTTAAAAAACAACAACCCAGATTTAAATATTATGAGCGATAAAGCATTAAGAACAGACAAAATAGTTACGTCTTGCTTGCTGTAGCTCAGGAATAGAGTATTCCAAATAGATGATTTAGCTTAGAGCAGGGGTCTTCAAACTTGGCCGTTTTATGACTTGTGGACTTCAACTCCCAGAATTCCTCAGCCAGCCTCCATTTTGTTTGTTAGATTTAAGCCAGGGCTCTTCAAACTTGGCCCTTTTATGACTGGTGGACTTCAACTCCCAGAATTCCTCAGCCAGCCTCCATTTTGTTTGTTAGATTTAAGCCAGGGGTCTTCAAACTTGGCCCTTTTATGACTTGTGGACTTCAACTCCCAGAATTCCTCAGCCAGCCTCCATTTTGTTAGATTTAAGCCAGGGGTCTTCAAGCTTGGCCCTTTTATGACTTGTGGCCTTCAACTCCCAGAATTTCTCAGCCAGGCACTGCCTGGCTGAGGAATTCTGGGAGTTGAAGTCCACAAGTCATAAAAGGGCCAAGTTTGAAGACCCCTGGCTTAGAGCTTCCCAATCTCAGCAACAGCAAGCATGCTGGCTGGGGAATTCTGGGAGTTGAAGTTCACATATCTTAAAGTTGCTGAGATTGAGAAACACTACTTTAGCTAAAGGAAAGATCTCTTTTTAATTATTATTTTTTTTAAATCCCCCCTTTATTACTTGGATAAGCAGCTCAAGGCAGTGAACATATATAATTCTCTCCTCCTGTTTTTCCCCCAACACCAACCCTGTGAGGTGGGTTGGGTTGAGAGAGGGACTGGCCCAAAGTCATCCACCTGGCTTTCATGCCTAAGGCGGGAATAGAACTCACTGGATCCTGGTGATTGGCTCAAAGTCATCCGGCCAGTTTTCATGCCTTATATGTGATATATGAAATAATGGTCTCCCCCCTCCCTCCCTTCTTGTTTCCCCCCCTCCCTTTTAAAGCTGAGATGATTGACAAGCTGACCCTGCGATTCAATCGCACGCGTCAAGCTGTCATCACCAAGGAACTGATTGAGATCATCTCTGGTGCGGCAGCTCTGTAAGTATTGGACAGATGTCTCCTTGAAGTTCTGGTTATTTATTTTTGTGGGGGCCCTTCATGCTTTCTAAGCTGGGTGGTGTTCTTGCAAAGGTTTCATCACACAAACTAGGCAACATCATCAGTACTCTAGCACTGGTGACGTTACCTAGTTGGGTAATGAAACGTCTGCAAGAAAACTACCAAGCTCAGAGAGCACCAAGGACCCCCCCCCATCCGATGTTAGCAGCATCCGGCCCCCCCTTAGAAAAGGACAGATCCTGTAATGTAAACAAAAGCACACATTAGGGATTGCCTCTCGGTTTATTAGGGTGTTTCCTATAGCAGGGCTTTTCAACCAGTGGTACGGGTACCACCTGTGGTACATTGGCACCTGGCAGGTGGTACGCGACCATCCTAGAAAAGAGTAGTGGGGGAGGGGAATGAGCTGAACCGGTGGCAGCACCGCACAAGCCTGAGCGAGAGACGGCTGGAGCTGCAGGGCTGTCAGGGCTCAGCGGAAGTGCCAGGATCTGTGCCACTTTCCAGCTGATCGGCGCTTCTTCGGGGCTGTCAGGGCTCAGTGGAAGCGCCAGGATCAGCGCCAGGATCCAGCTGGAGCTTGGCGCTGATCCTGGTGCTTCTGCTGAGCCCAGAAGAAGTGCCGATCAGCTGGAATGTTGCAGCATCTCCAGC
>NW_015388913.1:37242-97975 GCF_001527695.2 Protobothrops mucrosquamatus
TGCTTGGCAACTGATTCATATTTATGACGGTCACAGTGTCCCAGGGTCATGTGAAGTGACCAAAACCTGCTGCAACCACCCAGCAGACGGGGGGGGGGAATAAAAACCAAACACCCCCCACCCCACCCCCGCTGCCAATCCTCAACAGAAATGCTCACAACAATGAAAACCTCGGACAGGAGGAAGAGCGCCGCCGGGTGGGCAGGCAGGTGTCTTGCTTGGCTGTGGCTTGGGGGGCACTTTTTTCAGTGCCATTGTATAACTTTGAACAGTCACTAAGCGAACTGTTGTAAGTCGAGGACTACCTGTACTTCATCAGTTTTTTTCTTTTTCTTTTTTTTGGTCACGTTTTTGACACCTTGCTAGGCGACTGGTGGTACTCGGATATTGCCATATCCTAAAAATGGTACCATGGGTGAAAAGGTTGAAAAGCCCTGTCCTATAGAACCTGTTGACGAGTCTGTCGGCTTTCACATTGCTAGCCTTCACCCAAGTGGCTTCAGACAGCGAATATCCCTTCCGTTGCACTAAGTACTGCAGTTTCCCTTTAAAAATTCTAGAATCAAGAATACGCTTTACTTCATGGCGGGTCTGACCCGCCACCACGAGGGGTCCAGGTTGCCTTCTTAGGGGGAGGTCTTAAAGTGGAACCTCGAAAAGTTTTCGGCAAGCTGCAATGGAAGACAGGGTGAACTTTCCCTAAAAGTCACTTGTTTCAAGGACAATTTGTGGGGAGTTTTCAGTTGACACACGGTTACTAATCCCCACTGATAGCCAGGTCTGCAGCAGCTGCCACCCAATCTTCTGCCATAGAGATCCCACGCGGTTTCCCGCAAAGCTCAGATTCTGCCTAATTTTTTTTTTTTTACAGAGACGTTCATAGGAGGCAAAAATTGATTCTTTAATATTTTTCTGCCATAATACCGTTAAATGGAGGGTGGGGGGAAGGAATCTAATGCGGCGTAGAATGGAAAATGATTGCCTTTTTTGTAATCCATCCGCTAATCGGCCCGTCTTATTACCTCGTTTGAGGTTACCATTTAATTTTAAACCAGCACAATTCATTAACGCATGTTGATTCTACCTTGTGTGTTTGCAGCGATTTCTCTGCCTTAATCTGCATTGCTTGATGCTTCACTGCATGTTTTTTTTGTGTGTCTTTTTTTTTAAAAAAATAACAACTCCACAATCAAGAACCTAAGGGCTAATCCGAAAGTGAATTTCATCCAGAATCAACAGGTAAAACGGGATCGTAAATTATAAGCCAAGCCCAAAAAAAAAAAAAAAAAAAGGAGACCATGGGAAATGTTTAGCTGACTTTCTGCTTTGGTTCAGATGCTCGCTTGCAAATGATTGACAATTGCACCAATCACGGCTGCCAGCATTTTTACTAAAAAAAATCAATTCCATGCCTGTAATATATGTGCAAGATGGATGTTAATCAGCCAGGGTATTTTCATTATTATGGATGTCGATGTATTAAAATACTGTGAAACTATGCTTCTTATTGGTGGATACTGGGGGGGTATAGAGTAGATCAGCGAGGCCGAAGATTTAACTGGCGTTGGCGTTCTCTCAGTTGAAACATGGGTCTTCTTCAAAAGCAGCATGGCTGTCCTCCAGATCAGAGGTTAATTGAAAGTAAACCATTGCAGATAAACTGTTTTGATAACAGAAACTGTAGCTGAGAAACCAACTAAATGTAGTAAAAGACATTCCACACTGAGGTCTATCATCTGACTATATCATCTGTCATGTACGCCTGTCTGTCTGTCTGTCTGTCTGTCTGTCTGTCTATCTATCTATCTATCTATCTATCTATCTATCTATCTATCTACCCTATCTGTCATCTATCTATCTGTCTATCATGTCTGTCATCTGTCTCCATCCATCCATCCATCCATCCATCCAATTTGTATACCACCTTTTTATTATTTTATAAGTAACTGGGATGGTAGCAAACAAACACCATACTTCTTTCTCCTCCTCTTTTCCTCCCAACAACAACCTTGTGAAGTGGGTTGGGCTGAGAGAAAGTAACTGGCCCAAAGTCACCCAGTTGGCTTTCAGGCTTAAAGTGGGACTAGAACTCACAGTCTCCTGATGATTGCCCTAAAATTACCCAGCCAGTTTTTCATGCCTAAGGCGGGACCATCTCCTGGTTTTTAAGCCAGCGCCTTAACCGCTACACCAAACTGGCTCTCAAAAACTACATTTAAGTTTGTAAGCTTGTACTAACTTTCACGAATTCCACTTAAAGCAGCCACCTAATGCACAAACACCAGCAGGAGCGAGTTAGAGATTTTCCTCTTGTTTGGATTAGAGCAGTGTTTCTCAGATTTTGCAATTTAGAGACGTGTGGACTTCAACTCCCAGAATTCTCTAGCCAGCATGAGGAAATTGAAGTCCCTGTATCTTAAAGTTGCCAAGTTTGAGAAATATTGCCTTAGAACAGGGGTCTTCAAACTTGGCAACTTTTAAGACTTGTGGACTTCAACTCCCAGAATTCTTTAGCCAGCAAAGCTGGGCGTTGAAGTCCACAAAAGTCTTAATGTTGCCAAGGTTGGGGACCCCTGCCATAGAAATTTGCCTTAATTCCATTACAATCTGTTACTGATTCCGGCATTGGTTTCAACACACCACCTTAGATAAAGCCTTACAAGGGAGAATATTTCTCCTAAGATAGTGTTTATTATCTGTAATGTTTCCGCCTGTATTATAATGAGCTGCAATTTTAAAGTATTATTTGAGATCCGTTTGGGAAGCTATTGCAAGCCCTTCAAAAATGAGCAGTTAAAAATCCCCACTGTGAGCTGCCAGATAACTCGGTGTGAACTAAAAAAGGATCCGTCTTACGGAATTAATAATAATAATGATGATGATAAAGTTGGAAGGGACCTTGGAGGTCATCTAGTCCAACCCCCTGCTCAGGCAGGTAACCCTATACCATTTCGGACAAATGGCTGTCCAGTCTCTTCTTAAAAACGTCCAGTGTTGGAGCATTCACCACTTCTGGAGGCAGGATAGATAGATAGATGATAGATAGATAGATAGATAGATAGATAGATAGATAGATAGATAGATAGATAGATAGATAGATAGATAGATAGATAGATAGATAGAAGGATGGATGGATGGATGGATGGATGGATGGATGGATGGATAATAATAATAATAATAATTATTAATAATAATAATAATAATAATAATAATAATAATAATAAAGTTGGAAGTACCTCGGAGGTCATCTAGTCCAACCTCCTGCTCAGGCAGGAAACCCTATACCATTTCGGGCAAATGGCTGTCCAGTTTCTTCTTAAAAACTTCCAGTGTTGGAGCATTCACCGCTTCTGGAGGCAGATTGTTCCACTGGTTGATTGTTCTAACTGTCAGGAAGTTTCTCCTTAGATCTAGGTTGCTTCTCTCTTTGGTTAGTTTCCATCTGTTGCTTCTTGTCCTGCCTTCAGGCGCTTTGGAGAATAGCTTGACTCCCTCTTCTTTGGGGCAGCCCCTGAGATATTGGAAGACTGCTATCATGTCCCCCCTCATCCTTCTTTTCATTAAACTAGACATACCCAATTCCTGCAACCGTTCCTTATATGTTTTAGCCTCCACTCCCCTAATCATCTTTGTTGCTCTTCTCTGTACTCTTTCTAGAGTCTCAATTAAATCACACCGGTTGTTACGACCGGAGCACCCAGCTCAATTTTAACTATTTAATTAACAAATCCTCTACAAAGAGTTTTTTAGAGGCTGAGGCCAAGACAGCAAGTGGGGGGGGGGGAGGAGGAACGTAGAAGTGGTTCACCGTTTGACGGAACTGGAGGATCGGTAAATGAAACATTCAATTAAGTTATGAATTTGAGTTCAAGCTCTTTTTATAATGCATCGTTTCTGTTTATAGATAAAGGAGAGTCTTCCAGCAAGCAGTTCCTTTCTCAAGGGAGAAGATTATTAATCTGTCGTTCTGTGGAGAATTCTCAGGCAGAGAATCCCCCGTCTGTTTGAAATTTGTATTTGCAAATAAAGTCCTACATGAAAGTTTCCTCCGTTAATGTGATTGTCAGGAAAACTGGGCGTGAAAGGTGATGGAACAGGGACAGCTTCATAACAGGATGTTCACAGTGCCGCAGTTTGCGCAATTAGATACAGGTAGTCCTCAACCTATGACCACGATTGAGTCTTGACATTTCCACTGCTAAGGAAGACAGTTGTTAAAAGTGGTCGTAAGTCCCCTTTTTTTCAGTGCTGTTGTAACTTTGAACTGTCACTAAATGAATGGTTTTAATTTGAAGATGATCTGCGCTCAAAACTTTCTCTCAATCTTGTAGAGATTTTAAGTGGCTTGCTCCAATATGGGCATCCTTTAAAATGGGACAAGCTTTTTTTTAACTGGCCTGCTACAAAGAAAATTGAATCGCGGACCAAAAACCATTGATGATGTTACCTAGTTGGGTAATGAAACATCTTCAAGAAAACCACCAAGCTCAGAGAGCAACCAGGACCCCACAAAGGCAATTGTTCCCTAGCACTGACACATATATTTTTTTTAAAAATCACAAATTAAAACTGCTTTTTGAAGACACAGTAGTAGATCCCAAAGGTGCTTTTTTCAAGAGACGACTGGACTTTTTTGTTTTTCTTTGAAGACGTTTCGCTTCTCATCCAAGAAGCTCCTTCAGCTCTTGACTGGATGGTGGGGAGTAGAAGGATTTATCCTCCTTGCAGACAGCTGGTTATTTGCAATCTTTTAGAGAGTAGTTGAGGCCACTTGGAACTTTATATGTGTCCCCACTATGTTTTCTGCTCTATGCAGCCAAGAAGGCTCCACATACATTTGCACCACTCAGATGACCTTGGGGACACAGGTAAATCTGGTGGCCTCAACGACTCTAAAAGAACGCAAATGACCAGCTGTCTGCAAGGAGTATAAATCCTTCCACTCTCCATCCTTCAGTCAGAGCTAAAGAAGCTTCTTGGATGAGAAGTGAAATGTCTTCAAAGAAAAACAAGAAAGTCCAGCATTCACAACTTCTGGAGGCAAGTCGTTCCACTGATTAATTGTTCTCACTGTCAGGAAATGTCTCCTTAGTTCTAGGTTGCTTCTCTCCTTGGTTAGTTTCCATCCGTTGCTTCTTGTCCTGCTTTCAAGTGCTTTGGAGAATAGCTTGACCCCCTCTTCATTGTGGCAGCCCCTCAAATATTGGAGCACTGCTATCATGTTACCCCTGGTCCTTTTCATTAAAGAAATACAAGGCAGCAACAAATGGTCACCGCTGCTCAAAACAAAACAGTAATTTATTTACTTTTCAACTTGTGATAAACCTGGGAATTTCAACAGATCGATTACGTGTCAAGTCATTTTCGACTCCTAGCAACCACAGCGATAGATTTTTCTCCAGGACAAACTGCCTCTAACCCGGTAGATGTCTATCCTGAATCTAAATCCGATCGTTTTTAATGCCCCTGGTAAATTCTAGGAAAGGAAAGAAAGAATCACTCTGTTGTGTCACGGAGGAGGCTTTAAGTCTAAAGTAGAAAAGAATCTTGAGACTGGATCTGGCCAAGAGCCATTTAAGTCAATATTGTGTGTCACACAGTGGCCAATCAGATAAATCCTGGAAGCTAAGCAGCATTGATTGAACTGTGACAGCTTCTTATCCGTGTAATTCGATGGCCACTGAATCAAAGGCGATTCTGCCTCTCGTGATAAGTCTCTAACAAGCTAAAAGGCACTGATAGTGTAGTATTCCCTCAACCAGCAGATGTTCTATTCACCTAATAGTTTGGGATATCCTTTTTGTAAAAGCAACTTTTTCCAAGGCTATATCTTTTTTGGACCCAAATTCAAAGTGGGTCTCTCGATGGATGGGTGTATATAAAGCTATCACTAAGGATTTCAGGTTCAAAATTTGTATTACTTTATTATTGAAGCATAAACTACAAAACTATAAAGAAAAATGGTAAATAAAGGTAAAATAGGGGAGGAAAAGGGGAAAAGAGAAAAGTGTAGGTAGAGGGGGGGGGAAGGGGGGGAAAAAGCATTGACTTCTGACTCCTTTTGGTGCAGTAGAATAAGGCAATGAAACCTCAAATTTTTATTTTTGTATAATAATATATACCAGCCATTTCTATGACACCAAACCTATCGAATCAGCAAAACCCCAAATCAAAGATTCATAAGGATTTCAGATATGGAGTTTCATTTTTGCAGCAGTCACATATTGGCTGACTTTAGTTAAAGTGTAATTCCAAATTCGCTAGATAGATAGATAGATAGATAGATAGATAGATAGATAGATATAGAGATATAAATACAAAGATAGATAAGATAGATAGATAGATAGATAGATGATAGAGATATAAATACAAAGATAGAGAGAGAGAGAGAGAGAGAGAACATATAAACCTCTGGATGATTTTCCTGTCCTAAATTATTCATTCAATCCATCAATTTAGGCACCATAAACTTCCGGATGCTTTTCTTCTGCCCTAAATCATTCATTCATTCATTCATTCATTCATTCTAGGCACCACTCGACTCTAGGTGGTTCACAATTAAATTAGATAGAAGGTATGAAAAGGGATATAACGAAAAATAAAGAAATAAAGAACAGGATGAAATAAAATAAATATCAGCTGCAACTTCGGTCTTGTATTTATTTTAGAAATAAACTAAACTACAAGACCGAAGTTGCAGCCGATATTTATTTTATTTCATCTTGTTCTTTATTTCTTTACTTCTCATTATATCCTTTTTTCATACCTTCCATCCAAGGGGCTGCTAAAGTCTTTTTTCAATGCCTTGGTCACGTCGAGCGGTCACTAAACGAGTCGAGGACCATCTGTCGTCGGAAGCTTCCAGACAAACTCCAGGAAGCAGAAATGCCCTGACATCTTCCCTGAAAAGGTTTAGCTCCCAAACATCTAGGTAAGGCTACTCAGATAATTCTGGCTCTGCAAACACGGGTACTCCAGAAAGAAGGGCCGCAAAAACACCAAAAAACAAAAAAATAAAACACAGAGCGGCCCATTCACACGACCTTCTTCGAACCCGTGTTCAAACCACTCAGCCGCAGCAAGGAATCGATGCCCGAGCGATCGATGNGTCCAGTCTCTTCTTAAAAACTTCCAGTGTTGGAGCATTCACCGCTTCTGGAGGCAGGTTGTTCCACTGGTTAATTGTTCTAACTGTCAGGAAGTTTCTCCTTAGTTCTAGGTTGCTTCTCTCCTTGATTAGTTTCCACCCATTGCTTCTTGTCCTGCCTTCAGGCGCCTTGGAAAATAGCTTGACTCCCTCTTCTTTGGGGCAGCCCCTGAGATATTGGAACACTGCTATCATGTCCCCCCTCGTCCTTCTCTTCATTAAACTAGACATACCCAATTCCAGCAACTGTTTCTTATATGCTTTAGCCTCCAGTCCCCTAATCATCTTTGTTGCTCTTCTCTGTACTCTTTCTAGAGTCTCAACATCTTTTTTACATCGCGGTGACCAAAACTGGACGCAGTATTCCAAGTGTGGTCTTACCAAGGCATTGTAAAGTGGTATTAACACTTCACGTGATCTTGATTCTATCCCTCTGTTAATGCAGCCTAGGACTGTGTTGATTATCTCTTTTGCATGGTCTACAGATGTTAATGTTGACTGTCTCTTTTGCATAATCTAT
Organism: Protobothrops mucrosquamatus; assembly: GCF_001527695.2. Taxonomy (NCBI): domain Eukaryota; kingdom Metazoa; phylum Chordata; class Lepidosauria; order Squamata; family Viperidae; genus Protobothrops; species Protobothrops mucrosquamatus. The sequence continues at coordinate 44,910 of NW_015388913.1, forward strand.
AGATGTTCTTAATGTTGATTGTCTCTTTTGCATGGTCTATAGATGTTGTTAATGTCTATGTTCAAATCACCAGGACCAGATGGATTACATCCCAGGGTACTGAAGGAGCTGGCAGACTTGATCTCGGAACCCCTGAATCATGAGGGGATTCCTTGGTGTGTCTGAGCTTGGCTGTTTCCTTGCAGAAGTTTCCTTACCCAAACTAGGTAACGTCATCGGTCTACTAGAAGTCTAGTGGCACTGATGATGTTATATTCCATACATCACATTGCTCAGTTGGTGTCTGGATGGTTTATTCTTGGGATGGGCCAGCTTCTGCCATAGTGTATTCTTGGGTTTGAAGTGTGCACATACATTGTGTGGGTTGAAAATCCTCCTGAGCTTTTCAGATATTCCTGCAACGTATGGAATGACAACATTGCTTTGTTTATTGTTGTCTTCTACGTCTGTTATGGACAAGCTCCTGCTGTGTCTTTTTGGGGGATTTGATGAAGGCCCAGTTGGGATAGCCACAAGTTCTGAGGGGATGGGGTGGGATGGGATGGGATAGGATTTGGAGGTCATCTAGTCCAACCCTCTGCTCAGGCAGGAGACACGATACCATTTCAGACAAATGGCTGTCCAGTCTCTTCTTAAAAACGTCCAGTGTTGGAGCATTTACAGCTTCTGGAGGCAGGTTGTTCCATTGGTTAATTGCTCTAACTGTCAGGAAATTCCTCCTTAGTTCCAGGTTGCTTCCCTCCTTGATCAGTTTCCATCCGTTGCTTCTTGTCCTGCCTTCAGGCGCTTTGGAGAATAGCTTGACTCCCTCTTCTTTGGGGCAGCCCTTGAGTTATTGGAAGGCTGCTATCATGTCTCCCCTCGTCCTCTTCATTAGACACTAGTCCTCAACTTATGAGTGCAATGGATCCTGCCCATCACGGTCGTAAGTTGTGACCGTCTTTTTTGCAGCCTTTTGCTGGGATCATTAAGCAGCTGCCCTAGTCATAAAGCAGGCACCCCTGCAATCATTAAGCAAATGCCACAGTCATTTAGTGAACCAATGGCTCGCTATGGATGTGGTTTTGCCCAAAACTGGAATGTTGTATTTTGACAAAACCGTTGTAAAATGTGATCAAGTGACCACAGGTCAGATACTGCCAATGGACGTGAAGGTGGCCCAGATGAGTGTGGCGCCTCAATTGTGTTCATGTAGCCACAGGGGAGAGGCCCAACGGTCAGAACTTTGAACCCGGATCCTAAGTAGTCCCCAAGTAGATCCATTGTAACTTTGAATGGTTGCTAAGCAACCGGTCACAAATCAAAGGCTACCTGTACGTCATCCCCAGAGGCTGTGGAGATTGTGGGCCGTGGCAGAACATAGGGTTGAGTTATTATTTATTTATTTTATTTTTAAGACTTATATGCCGCCCTTCTCCCCACGGGACTCAGGGCGGCTCACAGCATATTAAAACAACATAGTACATTTCCCCAATAAAAGCCAATTAAAAACCAAATATTTGTAGCTGTGTCTCTTATTAAAATCATTAAAAATTATCCCTATTTAAAATTCACCCTAGGTCAGTCCCGCTTNCTTTAAGAGGGGTGGACTTCAACTCCCAGCATTCTGGCTGGGGAATGCTGGGAGTTGAAGTCCACCCCTCTTAAAGGGGCCGAGGTGCAGAAACACTGGGCCAACCTATTAAAAGCAACAGCTTAGGCCAGGGGTAGTCAACCTTGGCTCTTTTATGACTCGTGGACTTCAACTCCCAGAATTCCTGAGCCAGCTTAGCTGGCTCAGGAATTCTGGGAGTTGAAGTCCACGAGTCATAAAAGAGCCAAGGTTGACTACCCCTGGCTTAGGCTATAGAAGAGGTCCAAACAGGCAAGAAAATGTAAGATAACATCTCTCTGCTCTAAATGGGTTCAAATCTAATGAAGAATGTTTGTAGCTCAGGGATGACATGAGGTGGTGCTCTTTGAGCTTGCTGGTTTTCTGGCAGACGTTTCATGACCCAACTAGGTAACATCATCAGTGCTAGAAGGGAGTGAGGTTTGCTGTCGGTTTATATTCAGGTGTCTTGCCTCTCTGTGAGTGGGGACGGTCTTAGGGATTCTTTGGTTGGGCTGTTTACTAGTGGCTCTTTGGCAGTGTTGCTTACTTGATTGTTGGTCTGAAGTTGACCTTGGAGTTAAATCTATGCTGAACTGGGTGCTGATTACTGGTGGAGAGGTGCTGGAGTCTTTTTCTCTTTGGGGCTAGTTGATTGTCTCTTTTGCATAGTCTATGTTGTTGTTAGTTGCGAAGTCGTGTCCGACCCATGGCGACCCCATGGACAACGTTCCTCCAGGCCTTCCTGTCCTCTACCATCTTCCGGAGTCCATTTAAACTCACGCCTCCTGCTTCAGGGACTCCATCCAGCCACCTCCTTCTCTGTCGTCCCCTTCTTCTCTTGCCCTCCATCTTTCCCAGTATCAGGCTCTTCTCCAGTGAGTCCTTCCTTCTCATTAGGTGGCCAAAGTATTTGAGTTTCAACTTCAGGATCTGGCCTTCTAAAGAGCAGTCAGGGTTGATCTCCTCTAGGACTGACCAGTTTGATCGCCTTGCAGTCCAAGGGACTCGCAGGAGTCTTCTCCAGCACCATCGTTCAAAGGCCTCAGTTCTTTGGCGCTCAGCCTTTCTTATAGTCTATAGGTGTTGTTAATGTTATAATAATAATAGTAAAGTTGGAAGGGACCTTGGAGGTCATCTAGTCCAACCCCCTGCTCAGGCAGGAAACCCTATACCATTACGGACAAATGGCTGTCCAGTCTCTTCTTAAAAGCCTCCAGTGTTGGAGCATTCACCGCTTCTGGAGGCAAGTCCTTCCACTGGTTAATTGTTCTCACTGTCAGGAAGTTTCTCCTCAGTTCTAGGTTGCTTCTCTCCTTGATTAGTTTCCATCCGTTGCTTCTTGTCCTGCCTTCTGGCGCTTGGGAGAATAGCTTGACTCCCTCTTCTTTATGGCAACCCCTGAGATATTGGAAGACTGCTATCATGTCCCCCCTCGTCCTTCTCTTCATTAAACTAGACATACCCAATTCCAGCAACCGTTCCTTATATGTTTTAGCCTCCAGTCCCCTGATCATCTTTGTTGCTCTTCTCTGTACTCTTTCTAGAGTCTCAACATCTTTCTTACATCGTGGTGACCAAAACTGGATGCAGATTTCCACGTGTGGCCTTACCAAGGCATTGTAAAGTGGTATTAACACTTCACGTGATCTTGATTCTATCCCTCTGTTAATGCAGCCTAGCACTGTGTTGATTGTCTCTTTTGCATGGTCTAAAGATGTTAATGTTGACTGTCTCTTTTGCATAATCTATAGATGTTCTTAATGTTGATTGTCTCTTTTGCATGGTCTATAGATGTTTTTAATGTCTATGTTCAAATCACCAGGACCAGATGGATTACATCCCAGGGTACTGAAGAAGCTGGCAGACTTGATCTCGGAACCCCTGAATCATGAGGGGATTCCATGGTGTGTTTGTGCTTGGCTGTTTCCTTGCAGAGGTTTCCTTACCCAAACTAGGTAACGTCATCGGTCTACTAGAAGTCTAGTGGCACCGATGATGTTATATTCCATACATCACATTGCTCAGTTGGTGTCTGGATGTTTTATCCTTGGGATGGGCCAGCTTCTGCCGTAGTGTATTCTTGGGTTTGAAGTGTGCACATACATTGTGTAGGTTGAAAATCCTGAGCTTTTCAGATATTCCTGCAATGTATGGAATGACAACGTTGCTTTGTTTATTGTCTTCTACATCTATTATGTACGAGTTCCTGCTGTGTCTTTTTTTTGGATTTGATGAAGGCCCAGTTGGGATAGGCACAAGTTCTGAGGGGATGGGACAGGATAGGATAGGATTTGGAGGTCATCTAGTCCAACCCCCTGTTCAGGCAGGAAACACGATACCATTTCAGACAAATGGCTGTCCAGTCTCTTCTTAAAAGCCTCCAGTGTTGGAGCATTCACCGCTTCTGGAGGCAGGTTGTTCCACTGGTTAATTGTTCTAACTGTCAGGAAATTCCTCCTTAGTTCTAGGTTGCTTCTCTCCTTGGTTAGTTTCCACCCGTTGCTTCTTGTCCTGCCTTCAGGGGCTTTGGAGAATAGCTTGACTCCCTCTTCTTTGGGGCAGCCCCTGAGAGATTGGAAGACTGCTATCATGTCTCCCCTCGTCCTTCTCTTCATTAGACACTAGTCCTCAACTTATGAGTGCAATGGATCCTGCCCATCACGGTCGTAAGTCGTGACCGTCTTTTTTGCAGCCTTTTGCTGTGATCATTAAGCAGCTGCCCTAGTCATAAAGCAGGCACCCCTGCAATCATTAAGCAAATGCCACAGTCATTTAGTGAACCAATGGCTCGCGATGGATGTGGTTTTGCCCAAAACTGGAATGTTGGTTTTTGACAAAACCGTTGTAAAATGTGATCAAGTGACCACAGGTCAGATACTGCCAATGAACGTGAAGGTGGCCCAGATGAGTGTGGCGCCTCAATTGTGTTCATGTAGCCACAGGGGAGAGGCCCAACGGTCAGAACTTTGAACCCGGATCCTAAGTAGCCCCCAAGTAGATCCATTGTAACTTTGAATGGTTGCTAAGCAACCGGTCACAAATCAAAGGCTACCTGTACGTCATCCCCAGAGGCTGTGGAGATTGTGGGCCGTGGCAGAACACAGGGTTGAGTTAGCTGGGAACATAATCAGACCGATCTGAGACAACTTCCTGTTCTCCAGAAATGCTATAAGCAAGTTCAGCTCCTTCTGCAAATTATTGCAGACAGTAATTTGGAATACAGGGAATCCTCGACTTACCACCACAATTGAGCCCATCATTTACGTTGCCAAGGACCAATTTGTGAAGTGAGTTTTGTTCCCATTTTACGACTTTTCTTGCTGCAATTTTTAAGCGAATCACTGCAGTTAAATCAGTCACACGCAGGTTGTGAAGTGAATCCGGATTCCCCATTGACTTTGCTTGTCACGAGGTCGCAAAAGGAGAACACCTGACACACACACACACACACACACAGGATACTGCAACCGTCATAAATCTGAACCAGTTGCCAAGCATCCAAATGTAAATCACACGACCACGGGGATGCTGAAAGGGTCGTAAGTGTGAAAAAAAGGTCGTAAGTCCCTTTTTTCAGTGCCGTTGTAACTTTGGATGGCCACTAAGTGAACTGTTGTAAGCCGAGGACTACCTGTATATGGTTGACAAGGGCAAATAGGAGTAGGTCAAACGGTATATATTTACTGACACCTGTTTACTTGCTTTGGTGATTCTTGGCACCCGAGGTTGTGACTTCTCGACCGACACGAGTAGAAATTCTGCTGACATTACTACTTCAGTCGCCTTCCGAGTAAACTCTATTTATTTTATATCCTACTTTTCCGCTCTAGTGAGCACTTGCTAAATTGCAATTTGCTTGTCATTTCAGTACCCGAGCTAGGCAGCGAAAATCAAATCCTGATAATAGGTCATCGAGTAAATACAGCCTTGTGGAAGCGGAAGGGGAAAAAAAAAATATGTGTTTGCATTCCCCGTCCTCGCGAATGAAGTTTTGAACGGCCAACTTATTTGCTGCTTTTTTAAAGAAGCCGCTTCTGTACGGCGGGTGGACATGTTAACTTTTTAAAATGTTTGATGGATTTTTTTATTTTTTGTTGCCATTAACATTTTATTTGTGTTCCAGATGGCCGGACAGACCCTATTTTGGAGGATGTGGGTGAAGCCTTTAAGCTCATGGGGGTCAACCTACACGAACTGGAAGATTACATACTCAACATTGAGCCGGTTACTTTTGCACACCAGATCCCTTCCTTCCCTGTGAGTAAAAACAACGTACTACAGTTTCCTCAGCCTGGAAGCAAAGATGCAGAGGAGAGGAAGGAATATATTCCTGATTACATGCCACCTCTCGTCTCGTCTCAAGAAGGTGAGGTCTTTGTTTCTCTACTTGTGCTTTACTTGTTGTGGCCTAAGATGTCCGTTTTACGTTTAAGACTCGGCGGGCTCTCTCATGTGACGCTCTCTGACTTCCTGACACGGTTTTCTGGCTTGGAATGATGGATGTTGCTCGTGAATGTCTGAGAGCATCAAGATGGTGGAAGGTTTCCCACGCCGTTTTCCAGCGAGGAATTGCAGGTGGTCCTCGACTTACGTCTACAGTTGAGCCCAAAATGTATCTTGCCATGTGAGAAATTCGTTAAGTGAGTTTTGGCCCCGTTTTACGACTTTCCTTGCCCCGTTTGTTAAGAGAATCACTCCCCGTGTTAAAGTAGTAAGACAGTTGATAAATGAATCCGGCTTCCCCCATTGACTTTGCTTGATAGAAGGTCGCAAAAAGGGGATCGCATGATCCCAGGACACTGCAACCGTCATAAATGTGAGTTGTCAAGCATCCGAATGTAAATCAAGTGACCCCGGGGATGCTGCAACGGTCTTAAGTGTGGAAAATGGTTAGAAGTCATTTTTTTCCAGTGCCATCGTAACTTCAAACGGTCACTAAGCAAACTCTAAGTCGAAGACTAACTGTAGGTGTTGAAATTATGCACAGTTGTGGAGTGTGGTTCCTGGTGCAGTGTTTTCCCCAAAATAAGACCGGGTCTTATATTAAATTTTGCTCCAAAAGACGCATTAGGGCTTATTTTCCGGTTTGAGCTTATATTCGGGGAAATACGGTACCGAATGGGTCCATCTGGCTGCTGATCTTAATTGGGGCTTATTTTTGGGGTGGGGCTTATATTACGAACATCCTGAAAAATCATGCTAGGATTTATTTTCCGGTTGGATCTTGTTTTCAGGAAACACAGTATTACCTTTCACCAAAGTAGTTCTGTTATCTTATTATACCACATTGGTGTAAATCAGAGGTCCCCAGCCTATGGGCCACGTGAGTAGCTGGGCAGCGCATGTGCGTGTGCCCGTGCTCATCCCCCCTCATACCACCGTTGCCGCAAGTTTGCGGGCAGCGCCAGCCCCACTAGTATTGCACGGATGGCAGCAGCGCTGCAAGCAGCAGGTGGGCCACAGCGTGATCCTCGCGCGGGACGTGGTGCGATCCTTGCGCCGGGGGCAGCCTCACTGCGGGCCATGACATGAGTCTCACACCGGGAGTGGCATTGTTGTGGGCCGTGGCACGGTCCTTGCGCTGGTGGTAGCATCGCCATGAGCCTGGAGGTGGCTTTGCCACAACCCTCACACAGACGCCGCCATGGCTGAGAGCCTTGCGCGCATGCTTGCAGTCCCATTTGCGTGATGCACATGTTCGCAGCCTGTTTGTATGTGCGAGTGCACGGCTGGCCACATTCACGTTTGTTCATGTGTGTGTGAGGCGCCTGCCCCTCCCTCTCCCACCGGGCCACCAAAACAAAGTTTAGAGACCCCTGTCCCACATCGTTGGAATGTGCTGGATCTTTGTGAGGCTTTGCAGGACGAAGGCTAGACCGAGATCGCCTAGGCCAGGGATAGGCAACCTTGGCTCTTTTATGACTTGTGGACTTCAACTCCCAGAATTCCTGAGCCAGCCATGCTGAGGGGAAAGGGAGAGGTTTCCAAGCTGAGCCATGCTGGCTCAGGAATTCTGGGAGTTGAAGTCCACAAGTCATAAAAGAGCCAAGGTTGCCTATCCCTGTCCTAAGTCCTCCTGTTCTAAGCGGTGAGCCTCCTAGACCAGGGTAGGCAACCTTGGCTCTTTTATGAGTCGTGGACTTCAACTCCCAGAATTCCTGAGCCAGCATGGCTCAGCATGGAAACCTCTCCCTTTCCCCTCAGCATGGCTGGCTCAGGAATTCTGGGAGCTGAAGTCCACGAGTCATAAAAGAGCCAAGGTTGCCTACCCCTGCCCTGGGCCATCCCTCGCTAAAGCCTGGGAGGGGTCAGTGTTTCAGGAGTGCTTGCAACCCTCCAAGAAGCCCATGTTGCTCAACTTCCTCCAGTTCATAGGGCCTCCACCTTTGCTCCACTGGCTCTCCGGCCTCACTGGCTCTCCTGACCCAGACCATTGTGCCTCACCTCCCGTGACCTCCTCACTGACCTCGCTTCTCCTGTTCTCCAGGAGAAAGTTTCATGCAGGGTCGAAGAAATCTGCCTATTGGATATAGGTAGTCCTCAACTTACAACAGTTCATTTAGTGACTGTTACAGTACTGAAAAAAAGTGACTTAGGACTGTTTTTCCCCCTTTACGACCGTTGCAGCATCCCCATGGTCACGGGATCAAAATTCAGAGACTTGGCAACTGGCATGTACTTATGACAGTTGCAGTATCCTGGGGTCATGTGATCCCTTTTTGAAATGTTCTGATCAGCAAAGTCAATTGGGAAGCCAGTTTCGCTCAACGACCATGCAACTAACTTTACAACTGCAGCGATTCACTTAATAACCATGGCAAGAAAGGTCATAAACTGGGGCGGAGATGGCTTAAGAACTGTCTCGTTTAGCAACGGAAATTTTGGGCTCAGATGTGGACGTAAGTCAAGGACTAGCTGTACCAGAGAAGCCTTTGGCTTCAGAATACTAAAAAGAAATCATCTGGCTTTAACTGTTTTTGTTGTAATAGTAGTTACAAGTATTAGTAATAACGTCTTCATAAAATTAAAGGTCTATATTTTAGGGTGAGGACAATTGTGGTGCATTGATGACTCTCTGGGTCTAGGCATATCTTTTAACAATTGTTGAGGAGGTACATGTTGCTTTCCTTGTTTGTGTTTTTCAGAAATTATTGCCCTTCAGACTTTCATCCTTTTAATATTCACTGTGGCCAGCAGGTGTTGCTGTCCTATTTTATAAGTTTCTTTTCCTAATAACTAAGCTAGCTTCCTCAAGCCAGCATCACATCACATCCAAGTTTATCCATGTGCCTAAGATACAGGATAGTATAGTTTATTTCCAAAAAAGGAAGGAAAAAAGAAAAAGAAAATTGGTCTTTTTTTCTTTTTTTTGTACACATTTTTTCCCTTTTCTTTTTGGTTGGATGTATGGTTTTTTTTTTGTTTTCTGTGTTGTATTTTAATCCCATTGATAAAACATAATATATATATATTTAAAAAAGGGTAGTTGACTTCCATTTCATATAAATATGTGATCTACTGCATTACTACAAAGAAACAGACTTTTGCTTTTCTCTGATGGGACAAGAACTCTTATCTCGGTAGAGCTTGCTTTTGATCAGGAGTAACTGTTTTGTTTAGCCATAGCAGAAACAGGAAGGCATAGCTACACTTTGTACTTAAATGCATGCCATAGACCCAGTTTGCATCTAATGAGTATGAATTTGCTGGATGATAAATTAGAATTAATAGATACATTTCTCATCCAGTAGATCATAATTTACGGCATTTATAATGATCGCAGGCTAGCTGGAAGCATTGTCATTTACTTACGCTGCTGGTTTTCTTTGCTCTCTTTGCCGTGATGCCATCTAGAGTGGGAGGTTATAAAATTAAATAAAATAAATCTTTTTTTTTAATTAGTTTTATTCATTTAATACAGGGGTCTTCAAACTTGGCCCTTTTATGACTTGTGGACTTCAACTCCCAGAATTCCTCAGCCAGTTGTACAGATAAAGCCTTGCTTTGAATATCTTGCTGAATCTTATCTGAGGTCTTTGGAATTGTCCTTACTAGGAAACGTACTCTAAGAATATTGATTGGAAAGAAATGTTTGCCTTTAAACCAGGCCATTTGATGCTGATTTTCCGTAAGGAGAAAAAGAGGCAGTGATTCATTTTTCGAGTGTGTAATTGTTCGGAATGAGTATTTGTAAGAAGAACAGAAAATTAATGTATTTGTACATAACTCATGTGGCAAGGTAGGATTTAGTGTTAGTGGATTCAGATTTTTTTTTTTTTAAAAAAAAGTTGTCCATTATATTAATTCTGGTTTTATTGTCGTGACAGAAAGAAAACAAACCAAATGATATTAATAAAAAAAAAAAGTAAAGGTATCCCTTCTGTGTACTTTAAGGTACGGGCAGTCCTCGACTTAACAACGGTTCATTTAGTGACCATTTGAAGTTACAACGTTGTTGAAAACAGTGACTTGACCATTTTCCCAGACTTACGACCGTTGCAGCCTCCCCCGCGGTCAGGCGATCAACATTCAGATGTTCAGATGCTGGGCCACTGGTTGACATTTACGACGGTCGCGGTGTCCCGGGGGTCACGTGATCCCCTTTTGGGACCTTTTGACAAGCAAAGTCAAATGGGGAAGCCGGACCCACTTAACCGCCGTGTCCCTAACTTAACAACTGCACTGATTCACTTAAGAACTGTGGCAAGAAAGGCCGTGAAATGGGGCAAAGCTGACTTAGCAACTGTCTCACTTAACAACAGAAATTTTGGGCTCAGTTATGGCCGTAGCTTGAAGGCTACCAGTACATTAAAATCATTTTCTTAAAAAAAAATGTTTATTTCAGAAGGATTTGGCCAAACGCTTTTCGCGAGCGGTTGAGATTCTGACTCTTTATTTTCCTTTGTAATAATCTGCGTTATTGGGTAATCAGCTTGCTCCTTGCCCTGCTGTACATCTGAGGGATCTAATTACATTTGAAGCATCGTGATCTTTCTATATCTCAGGAATACACGTGTTTCCCGTTAGACGAGTGAGGAGAGACTAATCTAAAGGGATCTCTTTTGAGGATTCTTGTGCCATTCCCATTTATTCAGTCAGAGCCGCCCATATATGCTATACCTATTGTGTAGCCAACACGGGGGTCCCCAGTGTAGGGCTTTTAGTATGCCCTTAAATCTGCGAAGCTTCCTGATCCATCTAATTCTCTTTATTTTCTAAAGATTGGTTGAATTAAAAAACCAAACAGAATTCCTGAGCCAGCATGGCTCAGGTTGGAAACCTCTCCCTTTCCCCTCAGCATGGCTGGCTCAGGAATTCTGGGAGTTGAAGTCCACGAGTCATAAAAGAGCCAAGGTTGCCCACCCCGGTCTAGGAGGCTCACCGCTTAGAACAGGAGGACTTAGGACAGGGATAGGTAACCTTGGCTCTTTTATGACTGGTGGACTTCAATTCCCAGAATTCCTGAGCCAGCATGGCTCAGCTTGGAAACCTCTCCCTTTCCCCTCAGCACGGCTGGCTCAGGAATTCTGGGAGTTGAAGTCCACGAGTCATAAAAGAGCCAAGGTTGCCCCACCCCTGGTCGAGTTTAACAACAGAAATTTTGGGCTCAATTGTGGTCATACGTTGAGGACTCCTGTAGTGTTGTGAAGCCAACCTGCTTTCACAACTAGACTGGAAACAGTTTAAGCAGACGCAAAATACGCCTCTACTCAAGCCTAAGCCTATGGTGTGGGTTGTGTCACATAGCAAACGTGCCAGATTTGTTGTGAGCCGCCCAGAATCACCTTTGGTGAGATGGACAGCGATATAAGTTTGATAGATAGATAAATGCTGGGGCTCCGTTGGGGGAAAAGCAGCATGCAAGAATATTTTCTTTTTAAAAACAAAAACAAAACCAACAACATATTTGTACATTAGCAGATGGTTAGATTGTTTTATTTTATTATTATTATTATTATTTTTATTATTTATTATTTATTATTTTTATTAAATATTATTTATTTATTTTATTCCTCTCTCCCCCCCCCCCCCCCAATGTATCTGCCACACTGTGCTTCTCTCTGACAGACTCAGTTGGGAATTGCAGCTAGGAAACAGTAGCTTTAAACCCACGTTTAGCTGAGGAAGTCTTAGTGCCATATAGGAAGGGAGTGAATCTCACCTTTCATTTCCTCCTTGGCCCGAAATATTTCAGATTAGCTTTAAAGGAGACGGCGACACCGTTAAAGGATTTGGTCTCCAGTACAGAGTTACCACCGCCTGGAGTCCCTCACAGCGGGCAGCTGGTCGGTGGCCAAAACTCTTTAGTTAAGCTGCTCCATATCCTATTGCAACAACAGCAACAAAATGCCGGGTTTGGAACGGAGAACTTGAAAGCACTCTCGTTAAAGAAGCTTTTATTTCAGTGTCAAGAGATCATAAAACTATAATGCCGACAATTGTGCAACTTTTTTTAAAAGGGCTTTTACTTGGGAGGGGGGGGGAAAGTTATCATTTGCCAAATGGTAGAATTAATACAAAAGTCAACGTTGCTTGTAATGAATCCACTATGGAAGAAAAAAAAGAATTAAAATGACTGGATGCTTCGTGCATCTTCTGCTGTCAATATATGTTGCCTCTACGTTTAAACGATAAATAAGCACAGCGTTTGGTGATTAAAACAAGATGATTAAAACCAGGTACTTACTATCCTATCTGGTGGACTTGCCCTACGGCTAAAAGATTTTGGTCAAAAATACACACATGGTTAGAGAAAAGGATTAAAAAACATATAGACTTTAAGCCAGAATTTTTATTTTTTGTTAGGCCTAATGGCAAGAAAATACGAGAAAGAATGTATACACTTAATTTTACACGTATTAATGGCAGCAAGAATAGTATTTGCTCAATATTGGAAAAATGAAAACCTACCAACGGAGGAAGAATTAATTAAGAAAATGTTAGATGGTGCAGAAATGGACAGATTGACATTGAAGATAAAAGAGAAAGAAGATTCAGTATACTTCAGAACATGGGACAATTTTTATCAGTGCTAGAAAAACGAGTTAGAGAGAAAGGAATGTAATACTTACTATGTAGCATTAAATATGTATTAGTAAGAAGAAGACTATTGGGTGAAGAGAAGATTTAAGAAATATATTATTAACCAACATTGATTATGAAAATGTAGAAACAAATTATTACTGATTGTTATTTAAACATGTTATCTTATACAGATTAATTATATAAAAAAACAAGATGATTAAATTTCAAAAATATTTGATCATGTTATCTATTCAGTCATATCTGATTCTCGGCGATTGTGTGGGCCAGGCCTCTGCACTTATGAAATAAAATTTATTTGCCTTCATCAACCTAGCAGCACACAAAATAATCTTTTGAAATAAAGGCCATTTGAGCATACATTTTTGAATGATGATTTATTAAACTCCTTTGAGGCTTAACTAGTTCTAAAATGGGTCTAAATTCCAAGAACGCAGGCTTGAAATTGGAAGAAAGTTACGTACATGTTTCATTATTTGAATATCTTGTGGGCGGATGATTTAAATCAGTTTTCCCCGTTCTGGTGCTCTCTAGATTGGTTGTATTTTAGCTCCTAGAATTAGCGACGTATCATGATCAACAGTTACGCTAGCTAGAAAATTCTTGGAACTGAACCCATCGGGGACTTCTGAGGAGAATATGCTGAGCGAGACGTCCCCGAAAGAGCAGAGACAGGCATTAAGGCTGAAATTGTGAACAAGGGGATAGTAGATCTTGACCAATGAAATCTCTCCACAGGAAGGAGAGATCATGGGATTGTCCACACGTACAGGTAGTCCTCAACTTACGACCACAATTGAGTCCAAAAATTTCTGTTGCTAAGCGAGATGGTTGAATTTTGCCCCATTTCACGATCTTTCTTGCCAGAGTTGTTAAGTCGGTAACACGGTTGTTAAGTGAATCTGGCTTCTCCCCCCCCCCCAATGGACTTTGCTTGTCAGAAGGACGCAAAAGGGGACACGGCAACGGTCATAAATACGAGTCAGTTGCCAAGCGTCTGAATTTTGATCACGTGACCGAGGGGACGCTGCAATGGTCGTAAGTGTGAAGAAAAAAGGTCGCAAGTCACTTCTTTTTCAGTGCCATCATCCCTTTGAACCATCACTAAATGAACTGTTGTAAGTGGAGGACTTAACCTGTATTCCAGACACTTGCTCCTCGTGACCCCACTGCAAGAACTGAGGGGGTTTTTTTTGTGGCTGGCTGATGAGTAGAGCAGCTAAGAGTCGATCAATTTCATCTGTACCCACAACTGTATTATACCCTATATCAGGGGTAGGCAACCTTGGCTCTTTTATGACTGGTGGACTTCAACTCCCAGAATTCCTGAGCCAGCCTGGCTCAGCTTGGAAACCTCTCTCTTTCCCCTCAGCATGGCTGGCTGAGGAATTCTGGGAGTTGAAGTCCACGAGTCATAAAAGAGCCAAGGTTGCCTACCCCTGCCCTATATGGACACAAAGCTCTGTCAGGCTTCATTTCTTAATCACTTTTTGAGTTACTTTTTTTTAAAAAAAAAACTGCCTTTGAAATGTGAAGAAGTTTGATGGCAATTCACGGGTGAATTTCCTTCAGTCCTTAACAAACAAAATATTAAATGCGACTTCAAGGACTTAGCAATTTTGGGGGGAAATAAATGGGAAAAGGGTGATTAGAATGTTGTTTTGGAAGGTTATAAATGGATTAAGGGTCTAGATTGACTTGAAATGGGATTTTCAAATTAATTGAATGAATCCTTCCCATGGTAAAACAGCTCATGCTTTGAATTCCAATATACCGTGTGTGTGTGTGTGTGTGTGTGTGTGTGTGTGTGTATTTATGGGACTTTGAAGGTCGGACACTAGAGGGAGCTAAAAGGAAGTAAAGATTACAATTATAGGAGAACGTTTAACGTTTTTAACGCAGAATGGAACAAAATACCTTAACATCGAATATACTGGAGGAGACATGTGAATAATGGACTCAGAAGTTAATTTCAAGAACGTCTGCTATTGTAGATAGACTCTGTGAATGTTGTTGCAGAAGAGGGACATGTTCCACCGGATGTGACCGAAGTGGATTTGAACGTGGATTTTAAAATGACAGGCTATAAGAATGATTTTGGAGAAATGAAATGAAATCTGAGATATACAAAGGAACTCATCTGATGTTTTAATAATTAAAGGGAGCATGCAGCCAGCCAACCAGGAGATTGCCGTGGATAATTTTCCTACAGGAGATCTACAAAAGAGACATGTTAAAAGTTTTGAAAAGTTTGGTGAGAAGGGAAAAGAAGGAAGGAAGGAAGGAAGGGGAAGGGAAGGACCGTGGTGGTGCAGTGGTTAGAATGCAGTATTGCAGGCTGACTCTGCCCACTGCTTGGAGTTTGATCCTGACTGGCTCAAGGTTAACTTAGAGCGGAAGGAAGGAAGGAATGAAAGAATGAATTAAGGAAGGAAGGAAAGAAAGGAAGGAAAGAAAGAAAGAAAGAATTAAGGAAGGAAAGGAAGGAAGGAAGGAGGGAAGGAAAGAAAGAATTAAGGAAGGAGGGAGGGATGGAAGGAAGGAAAGAAAGAATTAAGGAAGGGAAGGAAGGAGGGAGGGAAGGAAAGAAAGAATTAAGAAAGGAAAGGAAGGAGGGAAGGAAGGAAAGAAAGAATTAAGGAAGGAAGGAAGGAAGGAAGAATTAAGGAAAGGAAGGAAGGAGGGAAGGAAGAAAGGAGGGAAGGAAAGAAAGAATTAAGGAAGGAAAGAAAGAAAGAAAGAATTAAGGAAGGAAAGAGAAGGAAAGAAAATTAAGGAAGGAAAGGAAGAATTAAGGAAGGAAAGAAAGAATTAAGGAAGGAAAGGAAAGAAAGAAAGAAAAAGAAAGAATTAAGGAAGGAAAGGAAGGAAGGAAATCAAGTTCTAGGACATTATTTGAAGGGATTAAAGATTCATTTATTTATTATTTAGGAAAATTGATGTGGCCACCCAACTCACAGTGACTCCAGGCAACTTACAGAAGTAAAACCCCAAACCCAATAGCCCCACCCTCCCTGCAAGTGACAGCAATCAAACCAATCACTTGATGGGCTCCGTATCGCCCTGGTGTCCCCAGGCCTGCTGGCAAAAACTATGTCTTCGGGGCCTTTAGAAAGAGTACCAAGGTGGGGGCCAATCTTAGCTCTGCAGGGATGATGTTCCACAGGAAGGGAGCCACCACGGAGAAGGCCCTTCTTCTTGGTCCCACTAGATAAGCCTCCTTAAGAGAGGGGACCCATAACATGTCTCCCCGCTGTGGTGGGCCAGCTGGAATAACTGGGAAAAGACAGTCCTTCAGATAAACCTGATCTTAAATCATGTAAGGCTTTAAAGGTTTACAGCACTTTTAAACTAACTCAGAAGCAAAATGGCAGACAAAGCAGCTCCCTGCAAGAGAAGCGACGCGTGCAAATGTTGACTTGCACAAAACCGTGCGGTCTGCCGCATATTCAACCGATTCAAGCTTTTGGATATTTAAAAGGCAGCCCCATACAGAGCACCTTGCAGTAATCAAGATGGAAAGCGATTAGGGCGTGGATGACTGCGAGTGTGGCTTGTTGGTCCAGGAAAGCAGACCGCAATTTGCAGTTGCACAAAGACCCTGTTTTAGCCACGAGAAAAGATTTGATGACTAAAAGTAGTGGGTAGGAATATAAAATTGGTTTATTTGATCAGAGTTGAAACAGGCGATGTTATGTCTGTTAACCCTTAATGGACTTTTGCTGACCAGAATTGAACGACTTGGATTTAAAGATTTGTTTGTAGATAAAGGGTGTGATGTGGGATGAAGAGATTGATGTATTTTAAGAGAAAGTGATAAGTTAAAATTGTTTATACTTGATATAAAGAGGGATGCTTTTTAAAAAAAAATATATTTCCCTTCTCTATTCTTTTATGTTCTTTTTTCTTCACTGTACTTTTTATTTATTTTTCTTGCTATTCCTTTATTTTTTGTAGTTTGTGTTAGTTTTTATATGCATACTGCTTGCAATACTTCGTAAAATTATGCGGAAAAATAAGGAATTGGGCCCATCTGTTAGCAGATGTATTTAAGATAACTGGCTTGTTGGATTGTTTTACCAGTGGGATTTTGCTTTTTTAGTTCTTTGTGTATCCCTTGAGTCAAAAATTGGCATTTTGTACTCACTGCAGTCATCATGACTTCACTCTGTACTGCGCCCTTATCTCAAAAACTCTGTTCCGTTCATGATTTAAAATGAAAATCAGTTTACTTAGAATCCCAGAAATTCTGTAGTCATGTTTTCAGAACTGTCAAAACCAATTGATAATTAATTTCTTTCCTCCAGGCATTCAGTCATTGCTCAGAATTTTCCTCTCAACCACATTATGAGTACTTTTGACCACGCTATATTAAGTACTACATTATTGAAACATATATCACCTCCTTTTTTTTTTTATTCTGTTCAAATTATGCTAGCAATCGGTAAAATACAAGCCATGTATCGGTTTAAACAAAATCCAGGGGGAAAAAATCCTGATGTCAGTTCTTGCCTTTTTTTTTTTTAATTAAGCATACAAAAGTATAAAAATAAAACAATGAGATTCGGGTGGATGACGAAATATAGAACGTATTCAGAAATATCTAAAATGTTACTAACACTGCTATTATCCAGAATATCCTCAGCCCCTTTTAAAAAGATTGTAAAATATAGCTTATCGGTTCTAAAAACAAAACCGAAAGTCCTTCCTTGAACTTTAACCTAAAAATGCCAAGTTAAACCCCCAACTAAGCTTATAAAATGCGGTACACGAAGTCAAAAACTGGAAATCTAATTTTCCGTGAAAAGGGCCCTTCTCAAGGATTCCCGTGCTTTGTATCAACTTCCTGTAGGATGGATCAATCAATCATTCTACTACATTGTTTCTCAACCTTGAGAACTCTTAACCTGTAGGGACTTCAACTCCCAGAATTCCCTAGCTAGCAGTGCACGTAGCTTCGAGGTGCTAAGGTTGAAGAACGCTGCTCTAGTAGGAATTAGAATTTCTGCAAATGTAGGAAGTAATTAAGTTGATGTCCCTTGAGAGGCAGGCTGCAGGACTCAACTGGCTTCTTGGTAATTCACAGAGGGTTTCTTGGCATAACAAGGTCACACAATTCTGTGGAAGTCCTGGTTGGCCTCTAGAATGGGAAAATCGGATCAGACTTAGCTGACCCGGTTGATCGGGAATGAGGTACCCAGTTTTATATGAATGGGATTGGTGAATGGGCCAGGAAAATATGTGCGTAGTTCATGTTAAGACTAGGTCTTCCCGAACATGTTAAATCTGCCTACCTAGACCACAATTTAATTATAATAATAATAATAGTAAAGTTGGAAGGGACCTTGGAGGTCATCTAGTCCAACCCCCTGCTCAGGCAGGAAACCCTATACCATTTCGGACAAATGGCTGTCCAGTCTCTTCTTAAAAACTTCCAGCGTTGGAGCATTCACCGCTTCTGGAGGCAGGTTGTTCCACTGGTTAATTGTTCTAACTGTCAGGAAGTTTCTCCTTAATTCTAGGTTGCTTCTCACCTTGATCAGTTTCCATCCGTTGCTTCTTGTCTTTGCCTTCAGGCGCCTTGGAGAATAGCTTGACTCCTTCTTCTTTGGGGCAGCCCCTGAGATATTGGAACACTGCTATGGTGTCCCCCCTCGTCCTTCTCTTCATTAGACTTGGGACACAACTGGGACTTCACTAAGGGAGGCGGTTGATAAGTGAGTTATGCCTAATTGTATGACTTTTTTTCCCCGCCACGGTTGCTAAGCAAATCTCACCGTCCTTAAGCGAATCCGGTTTCCTCTATTGATTTTGCTCGTCGGAGGCTGAGAAGGTCACAGAGGGTGATCACATGACCCCGGCACGCTACAGCCGTCGTACGTGCGTGCTGGTTCCCGAATTGTGATCACGTGACAATGGTTATAAATGCGAAGACCAGTCATATATTGAGGCACTGTATTTCAGCCCTGTCTAAATGTCAGAACTATCATTATAAGTCAAGGATAACCTGTAAGGGTAACTTAGTCTGGTCTGGTCTGCATTTGAAAAATGTCACAAATTATACTGTGCAATGTTATAATCGGGCCTGGATATCTCCGAGACCGCCTTCTGCCGCAGATTCCCTCCCACAGACCGGTACGCTCCCACAGAGTGGGTCTCCTCAGGGTGCCGTCGGCCAAGCAGTGTCGGCTGGCGACCCCCAGGGGGAGGGCCTTCTCTGTGGGTGCCCCCACCCTCTGGAACGAACTACCCCCCGAGATCCGGACGATTCCGGACCTCCTACCTTTTCGCCGCGCCCTCAAGACATGGCTTTTTCAACAAGCGGGTCTGGCCTAGGGAGAATTTTTAAATAGGGACAATTTTAATTTAAATCTTAATTAATTATACAGTGAAAAAAAATATTTGGTTTTTAATAGGTTTTTATGGGGGGACGATGTTTTATGTGTTTTAATATGCTGTGAGCCGCCCTGAGTCCTATGGGGAGAAGGGCGGCATATAAATCCATGTAAATAAATAAATAAATAAATAAATATAATAGGGTATTTATCAAGAATACATGGTACTTTTCTTAAGTCTAGGCACAGTTCCAAATACTTCAATGACCTACAGAGGTTTGCATGATTTGGGGCTACATTTGTCTCCCTGTATCAGTCAACCTGAACTTTTAAGGTTTTATTATAATAATAATAATAATAATTAATAATAATAATAATTAATAATAATAATAATAATAATAATAATAATAATAATAATAATAATAATAATAATAATAATAATAAAGTTGGAAGGGACCTTGGAGGTCATCTAGTCCAACCCCCAGTTCAGGTCCTTCCATCACTGGATGGGGATTTGTTGAAAATACCGTTTTTTCCATGGCTGTTCTCTGGAACTTGCGAAGGAGATCAGATAAATGCCGTTTCTAATCCTTCCATCTGCAAAGAACATACTTGAAACTTCTATTTTTAAGGTATATATTGTTGTTAGCCATTTTGAACCCATTTTGAGTAGACAGAAAGGATATCGTTTCAATAAATACTTTAAAAAAATACCCACGGGCAAGATAATAGTAATTATTTTTCCTGGCAATTTTTCCATTACATTGTTCTTTCTGAATTAGGTTTAGCGTATTTAAAAGCATAAAAACTTTCCAGTCTTTATGGAATTTTTTTTATGAGTTCTTAATAAAATATTACCGAAGCAGATTTTCCCCCCTCCTAATCTGAATTAAATCATGTTTGCTGACTTCTAGGCTATCTTAACATTTTTCCACTAACAAGCAGAACTATTTTTTTTAGAAGGAAGAGAATTTTTCTGCGTTTAATTGAAGTATTTGACTTTCACTACAAACACAAAATTAGATATTCTTTTTCTTGACTTTTTATGGACATCTGAAGGAAATCTACAAATATTTTATCGACAGAGATGTCTTTGGCTCATTATTCGTAATTATAAGCTACCAACATTTTTTTTGTTACTATTTTTTCCCTTCACATCTACCGCGATATCTCCTTACTAACCTTTACTCCTTAAGTCTTTTGGCCATTTCCTTCTTCCTTCTAGTTACAGTAAGGAACTAAAATTATTTTTATTACCATTTTAATTTATTTTTCATAATCTGTCTCATAGGACATGGGTGGACCTAATCTTTGTCAAGTGGGCTCTAACGCAGGAAATTTAAAGTGTATCATTTTTTTTCTCAGGATTTTTTTTTTAATGAAGTTACATTATAACATAAAATATAGAAGAAACAAAAATTAGAAAACTAAGACCGAAAAGTACAAAGAGAGAAGGAAAAAAATCATGACTTCCAACTTCCTTCGCTGAGGTAAATTGCAAAAATAATACAATATTAACCTCCTGCTTTACATCTTCACAACATTTCAAGGCCATCTCTGTAACTACAAAATCATTTTTAAAAGCTGAAATCCAACTTCCATTTTTGCCCCCCCAGTTTCGAGCAAAAAGTCCAGAAGTGGTTTCCAAGTAGAAACAAAACGAGACTTTTATTATAAATGTTTAAGGAAGAATGATACTCGGCTATGGCACCTTTAAGATAATACCTGAACATAAAATCCTTCATTTGCTGTGATAATTGTTGGGTCTGTTCTGGCCATCTGTTTTAGTTGCCTTGCTTATAAATTAAGCAAGAATGATTAAAGCAGGTTGTAAGTCTATGCAAGTTTTGATTTAATAATAATAATGATGATGATGTTCATGATGAAAATGATGATGTTAGAAGGGACCGTGGAGGTCATTTAGTCCAACCCCCTGCTCAGGCAGGAAACCCTATACCATTTCAGACAAATTTTCTACACATATTCCCATTATACTCTGTCGGTTAATTTTTTTTGGGGGGGTGTGTTAGCAAATCTTGGAGGGATTTACTCAGGCACTTAAACATTAGTGTCGTACTGAATGGGGTTTTATCTCAAGCTGCTGATGGTCCTCAATCTCTCCCAGCAATGAGTGGTCTTCACATAACTTGTATATTGATCTGATTGGCCTGAAGCCCCCCTCCCATACTTAATATTTGCACGGCGCCTTAAATTTCTGTACAGTAAGGTTTTTGTTTCTGCTGGGGTTTTTTTTTTTTTTGGTATCAAGATGGAAAATCGGGTGGGTGGACTCTATGGTTTTCTGAGTAGCCGTATTCTTCAGATAATCTGGAATTATCAGTTTTGTACGTAGACTCTGAAATGATTTACACTTAATATCACACCAGTTGGAGCATCACTTTCCTCCATTTAGCATTTGACAAAATCAATCCTGTTTCAGTTTTCAAGACTCAGGGCATAATATTTCTATTCGATGTAGCTGATACATTTGGTGAGGTTCACGAGGCCGGTGAGAG
Organism: Protobothrops mucrosquamatus; assembly: GCF_001527695.2. Lineage (NCBI taxonomy): Eukaryota > Metazoa > Chordata > Lepidosauria > Squamata > Viperidae > Protobothrops > Protobothrops mucrosquamatus. The sequence continues at coordinate 66,398 of NW_015388913.1, forward strand.
CCGGAGATATCAAATAATTTGTCAAAATGAGCCATCAAAAGTGCCTCTTTCAAGTTATTGCGGCATGCAAATGAAAGCAGAGCTGATAGATATTTGCTTGGGGGGGCGGGGACCGCTATGCCCTTGAAAGCCATTTACGTTACAAAAACAATAGCAACCTTAACGAGAATATCTAGATAGTACCGAAGAACAATTTTTTAAAAATTTGTATTACTTTTTTGTCCTTTTAGTCTTGTAACTACTGCAAACTAGCCCAAAAAAAAAAATCCTGCCAGGTTGTTTTTTTTTTAAAAAAAGTAGATCCACTCCTTTGAATATATATAGCATTTATATGTGTTTAGTTAAGACTTTTTTTTTTCAATTATCATAAATCGAAGTACAAATGAAAATAAAAATAGGGAAAGGGAAAGAAAGGGGGAAGAAGGAGGTAGGTACAGGCAGAACGAAAAAAAGCATCAACTTCCAACTTTTTTCAGCTCAGTAAAGGACGGAATAAAACTACAGGGAGTCCTCAACTTACAACAATTCGCTTAGTGACCATTCAAAGTTACAACGGCTCTGGAAAAGGTGATTTATGAGCATTTTTCCAGGGTCTCGTGATCAAAATTCAGACGCTTGTCAACTGACTCTTATTTATGACGGTCGCCGTGTCCCGGGGTCATGTGATCCCCTTCTGGCAAGCAAAGTCAATGGGGGTGGTGGAGCCAGATTCACTTAACAACCGTGTTATAACTTAACGGCAAGAAAGGTCGTAAAACGGGGACAAGTTTCACTTAACAACCGTCTGGCTCAGCAACAAAAATTTGGGACTCAATTGTGCTCATAAGTCAAGGACTACCTGGACAGGCTCCACTTTTTATTTTATCAACTTAATAAATCCTGCCCTTTCTGTAACAACCAACTCTATTAAAATCGGCAGAACCCAACGTCGAGAGTTCGTATTTTTTTTCCTATTATTTTTCCTTCTTTTTTTATTAAGTTTCTACACCGTCTCTCTCTCTGTCTCTGTCTTTTCTGTCTCAAGCACAACGTCCAGGAGCAGCTTCCAAGTAGAAACGAAGCCGGATATGTTTCTTTTCTCTAAATTAAAGCAGTCGTTTTTTCCAATTTCTGCTAGCGCCATCATTTCCCCCCATACACACACACACATCTGTTCTTCTGTTGTGGGGATTGGTAAAGCTGTATTTATATGTTTATAAATATGAGCAGGGGTTTTTTTGGGCGTCTGTGTGTGAGTTCCCTGCCTAAACCACAGCCTGGGGTTTTGCTGGTGGTCTCCTTTCTGTTACTAATGAGATCCCACCCTGCGTAGCTTTTTAAGATCAATCCAATCATTCGGGGATTGGACTGATCTTAAATCCTTCACTTTCAGAGCTGGTCCACTAACAGCTGCAGTAGTCCTCGACTTACGATTGTTCCATTTAGTGACCGTTCGAACTTACAACAGCGCTGGAAAAAAAGCGAATTATGATCAGTTTTCACACGACCACCGCAGCATCCCCAGGGTCCACGTGATCAAAATTCAGACCCTTGGCCACTGACTCGTATTTATGACGGTCGCAGCGTCCCAGGGTCATGTGATCCCCTTTTGGGACCTTCTGACAAGCAGAGTCAATAGGGAAGCCAACAACAACCATGTGACTAACTGCACTGATTCACTTAAGAACAGTCTCGCTTAGCGACGGAAATTTTGGGCCCAATGGTGCTCGTAAGTCGAGGACTACCCATGTTCTTTGGAAGGAATTCAAAACAAATTTCGCCGTCTAAAGGCTGCTCGCTGACATTCAGAAAGATGCCGTGCCTCGTTTGAATGATTACTAAGGAAAGGCTTTGTTAACTCTGCTTTTCGATTTTCTGATGTGCAAATGTGAACTTAATAAATTTTATCTTCATTATCCAGAAACTGTTAGCCTTTATTTTGTTTGTTTTTTTAAAGCTATTTTTCCCTAGATAAGTAGAACGTAATTTCATGTTCATTATAGAAAGTTCACAGTTAAAATGCGGTACCGGAACAACTCATCAAAAGTTAATTGTGTGACACAGTGAACATTCGTGTCGTAGAATTTGGAACTGTTGGCTGTTTCTGAGCTGAAAAAAGTTGCTTGGAAAAATGTTGCATTGATTTTTACCATCCCACGTTAATTTTTACTGGCACAGTTACAGCTTCTTAGCTTGACTATTTCCGTCCGTTTTTCCCCTCGATTTTTCTCTTAGAAATCTCACTCAGTCTTTTCTCCTTGCCTAGCCTTAATGGCACACGGTATATACTTGGATAATAAAATCGGAATTCTCTCGATTGCATTTAACGTGGGTTTGGACGCGGTTCAAACCAAATTCTGTCTATTTCGTATGAGTGCCTAATCAGCAGCCTGAATAAGCAAATGATTTTACCACTTTGCTTATTGTTGGCAGCAAAATTCTGCTAATGATTTCCTGCAGAAGGTCGTTGAAGTCTGAGCAGGCGAAATACTTTTTAATCTCAATTTTTATCTTTTCTACAAGGCGACTCTCTGGTTTTTTTGAGGGTACAAGTTTTTTCTGATATTGTCTCATAGACCAGAGGATGGGCACATTTCTGTTTTGGAGAAAGGGAGCCTGTATAATTTAATTGATTGATTGATTGATTGATTGATTAATATGCCCCCCCCCCCCGCACTCACAGTGACTACAGGCAGTTTATAAAAATAAATTCACGAGAGTGGATCGTTTAGCCTTATCTATCTCACAGAGTTTTTAAAGGATAGGTGACCCATAAGTTGTTTCCTTGAGAAATGTGGGGTAAACCTGGAAGAAATTTAAAAAGAATAAAACCAGGAAGGGGGTGCCTATGAGTGGTAACATGTAGGAAACCAGGAAATTGTTAATAAAGCTTTTAGTGACCTGGAGGTCGAGCTTCGGAAACTTTTGGGGTGGTTTCCATTGTATCTTCTTGCGTTTCCTGATTGTTAATTTTGGAATGAATTGTACGGGCAGATAAAAATCTATTTTTTTTTAAAAAAAAAAATAAGTCCAGCAAATTTGCTTGATCTCTGCTGTCTATAGAATTTAACCTGTTCTCATGACACAATTTGAAATACATTGGCAGAGTATTTTTGTGTGTGTGCGTGTTCCTTTTTCTGAATACACCTGAATTAGACACTTTGGATTGTGGACTTGCACCAGAGTTTCATTTTTTAATTCTTGGAATTAGCTCTTTTCCTCTAAATATTTTCATATGGGAACATGAACATCAATTGCTTTATATTCATATTAAACTGCTGTTGCTCTTTCTGTAAAAATTTCCTGGTTATCAAGGGCAAATACTGGATTGCTTTCCTTAATAACAAACTTGCAAACATTTACCAGTGGGGATGGGGAAGGATGTCATTTTGAAGTTACTCACCCAAATTGGTGTGAGAAAATTTCCCAACTTGTAAATTGGCTAGCTAGCACGTTCCTGAGTTGGCTGAAACGCACAGCTATTTCAAGGTTGAGAAAAACGAACAATACAGTAATATCCTGGAGGGGGAAAAAACCACAAATCTTTCTTTTAGACTTTTCTTAATTTCAACAACACGTCTTCCTCTGCTTTCTGGATGTTGTTGGGTTTTGCACACTGCAATAAATAGAAGTGTAGTTCCAGCACCCTAGTCAGCATGGCTGGGGAGGGAAGGGGGTGGGTGGGTAATGCGAGTTTTAAGGCCAGAGTTTGCCTGCACAGGAATTAGAGTTACATATGAACCTTTTCTGTCTGGAGAAGGGGGCACAGCATCGGCCGTGTTAAGGTTGGCCCCGGAAAATTTCCTGAAGAGGAAACAGATGTATTTTTTTTAACCTTATTTGAGACTATCTGGGAACTCTTTGGAAGAACAACAGCGCAGGAGGGCGATAAATAGAGATTTTTCTTTCTTTCTTTCTTTTTTAATGAAGGGATTCAGAGCACCCGAAAGCAGATCAGATTTTAAGATTGGTACCAGTAACGGAGAATATTCGTAGCTCACGGTTGAACTTGAAATGTATGTCAAGGTGGAAATACGTTTAAGAATGGTTTAGGATAGGGGTAGGCAACCTTGGCTCTTTTATGACTGGTGGACTTCAACTCCCAGAATTCCTGAGCTGGCAGGGCTCAGCTTGGAAACTTCTCCCTTTCCTCTCAGCATGGCTGGCTCAGGAATTCTGGGAGTTGAAGTCCACGAGTCATAAAAGAGCCAAGGTTGCCTACCCCTGATCTAAAGCAAGAGTCTTCCAACTCGGCCACTTTAAGACTCATGGACTTCAACTCCCAGAATTCCTGAGCCAGCATGGCTCAGCATGGAAACTTCTCCCTTTCTCCTCAGCACAGCTGGCTCAGGAATTCTGGGAGTTGAAGTCCACAAGTCATAAAAGAGCCAAGGGGTAGAGCAATAGAACTGGATAAGAATTAAACAGACACTTAAAATGCATTTCGATATTGTAATACCACTCTTCCTGTAAAAACAAACAAACAAACAAACTACCAGTGTACGTGCAGCAGTATTATTATTTTTTTGCAGCATAAAAACAACAGAGAGTGGAAATAATTTGTAATTTTGGAACATTTTGAACATACAGTAGTTCATAGTTCATAGAGGGAAGGACAAGAATCAATGGTTGGAAACTGATCAAGGAGAGAAGCAACCTGGAACTAAGGAGAAACTTCCTAACAGTGAGGTCAATTAACCAGTGGAACAGCTTGCCACCAGAAATCGTGGGCGCTCCATCACTGGAGTTTTTTAAGAAGACTGGACCTCTTTGAAATGTATAGGGTCTCCTGCATGAGCAAGGGGTTGGACTAGAAGCCCTCCCAGGTCCCTTCCAGCTCTATTCTGATTGAAATTGAACATTTCAGAGTTCGGGATGCAATTCACATAGGAGGATCACCAACGATTAAACGAGTCGTGAAGAACTGCGATCGTTGGTTTATCTTTCTAACTACAGCTGGGCCTCAGCTTTCTGCGGGATCCCACCCTTCTTTTCTTCCAGCCCAGAGGATCAGTAGATCTTAATTCAGGGGATCCTGTTGGCGTTCTAGGGCTGAGATCCTGATGGCAGGAGGAGAGCCATTTCCTCCATGTTGATATTTAAGGGCAGCGAGGAGACGCTGACCGTGATCCAGTCTTCTAGGCGCTGGGTGAAAGTTGGACATCCTCAACAGATCCATCTTGCAAGCTCAGGGTGAACTTGCAACCCACCAGATAGCTTGATGGCTGGGTGGGAGGATTGGATCTGCCCCTGTTGGCCGAAGAGGGGTCATGGGGGGCTGCCTCAGACCCCTAAACGAGGCAAGGAAAATTGTGGTTCCCTTGCCTTGCTTTGTCTGATTTAAAGCAGTCTTCTGTACCAGCAGGGGGCAGTGCTGCAACACCAATGCCTTTAGAACACTCTACCTTTAAAATATATATATATATATATATTTCTCACTGTTCTTTTCCCCCTCCTCTCTCTCTCCTCTCTTTCATCCCTCCCCTCTCTCCCTCAAATTTTTGGAAAGCATTTAATGTTCTCTCTGTAATTAAATTCAGTTCCCTGAATAATTAGCAACCGAGCCGTCTTCTTTGTGCCATTGCTTTGGATAGTGTTGTTTTTCAGCCTGCTTGTCTTCCTTCAATGGGTAATACTGTCGCTCATCTAAAAGACAGGGGTGTTTTTTTTTTGTTTTGTTTTTTTTCCTCGTGGCATGCTTTCTATCAATGCAGCTCTTTCTAAGGTGGGAATATAAAACTTCAGTGGAGCTCTTGATGCTCTCTGGAGCTTGGCTGTTTTGTTTGCAGACATTTCATTGCCCAATTAGGTAACATCATCAGTTTACCTAGTTGGGTAATGAAATGTCTGCAAGCAAACAGCCCACCTCAAAGAACTAGCCAAAGCCACTGAGCTACAAATATTCTCTTCTATGGGGTATAAAACTTTTAAAAAATTGTCATGTGAAACTCTGGCAAACCCTTTTAAAACAACGCTATTAAAATTTGCTTGGTATTTGGATCCAAAGGACCTCATCTGCTGAATGGGGAAGAGGTTTGCCTAAGTGAACATGAATGTATTGCTAAAATAATATATATATATATATATATATATAGAGAGAGAGAGAGAGAGAGAGTGATATTTAATGAAGCAAGAAACCAGAAAGGCCTTTTGTTTCTACCCTTCTTCTTTGCTTCCTCTGCATTTTTTTTTTTGCAAAGCAGTTATACAATATTGGGATGGCATTCAGTTCACCGAAATCAGAATTATGCTACACCCAAGCATAATTAACAGTTGCTTAATGAACAGCACGATCAAAGCAGTTGTTACAGCTATCGTCTAGTTTACTTTGGGGTTTTCCTTACAGCCATGAGAAGAAATGGAACAATTAATTCTGGAATCAAATTTATCACCATATAGTGTTTATTTTTCTGGTTGTAACAATACCTATTTATGTCATTTAGCGGTCCCCTGAAGTGTGTAATTTTGATATAAATCCATTTTTACAATTTTACAGGCTTGAGAGAGGTTTCGTTTTAGATAAGGTCCCTCTTTTTTTAATGTTCGTCGTTCTAAAACTGCTTCTTATGCTTGAGAAAAGTTTTGACGCTGCAAGTACAACTAGGTAGCTTCCGAACTTCAGCTTCTCTTGACAAACTAATTAATATCTGAAGCCCAAAGAAATTGTTTAGATAATACATGTGAATAAGGTAGAAAACAGTTTTGCATAGAGTTTGGCTTTTAAATTATTAATTCCCCCCCCCACCCCCGTTTACTTATACTTCTGCGTAGTAGAATTATCACTTAAATTAAATCAAGCCACAGTCGACTTTCAAAATAATCCTGGGCTCGTGATTTCTTTGGTAAATTAGCAATCCCTTTTGAACTTGGGCCGATCAGTTTTTGCAGATCCGTCTGTTGTTGTGCTATTGTACCGAATGCATTTGGACTGCAAAAATTATCTTGGCTTCCCAGGTTAAAGGTAACCAGAAAATAAGCCGAAAATAAGCACTGAACATCTAACACGTGGGGAATTTGGTTGGTCTCTGAATCCATACTTTTGCAATCAAATTATAACCTTCAATACAAATTTCTGTACTCAGGAGAGAGAGATTTCTGCTGTTTTGTGTTAATAGTTAATGTTAATATATCATTTGGGGGGTGTCTATAACTATCGTTAATATCTACAAAAAAAAATTCTTGGTTTTAAAATATATTCATCGATGCTTATCAGGCTTATAAATGCCCTCTTCTCTGAAAAAGTACAGAGAATCTAAGGTAGAATTCTTCTTATCTCCCAAATATATATTCATGTGCTTTTTTTATAGTACAGTATTACATGATTTCTACATATCTTTCTTTTTCCCCCATACAAGGAACTATCATAAGGTTATTGTGAAGTTGTTGGTTATTTCCCCCCCCCACACACACTTTTTTTCCAGATTGTATTAAACAAGGTCAAGCTAAGTTTTATCTCTGAATTAGTCAAGTCTTTTGTGATCAATATTGTTGCAGTAAAATATATGGCCATATTTATCACGGTTCCTAATGAGTTTTTAGAAAATTTTCAAGAACCTGATGTATGGATGAAAAGGGCTACTGTTGATATTGTACTCTTTTATTGTATATAATACATTAATTAATTTGGAGTTATAAGTAATTGCAATAAATTAAATTGTAATTAAGTCTGTAACATAGGATACGGTATCTATTGTATTACATTACACTGCATTACGTTGCATTATAATTACATTACACTACATTACATTAAATATGTATTAAATAAAATGTATTTTATTATATTTTAATGCTGCTTTCTCGCAATACAATCCTGTTTATTTTAGAAGTGGGTCATTTCATTCTTTCATTCTTTATTCCCAACAAATTCCTTTTTTATCCCCTGTATTCTTTTCTTTCTTTCTTTTTTTAAACTTAGAAAAATCAGATTAGATGCTCAGGAAGGTTGTTATTGAGACCTCCAGCTTTTGTGGTATTTAGCAGCGTTGTAAAAACTAAACTGTTTGTCCTTTTGATGGTTTCTCCTCTCTGCCTTGCCTCCATAGAAATCTATGCAGAGGTTTCATCCACAAAATTTTAATTAAGCCTGCATTTTCCCATTATAACTTAATAACTCTTTTCATAGCTCTGTGCTGCGTCTGTCTATGGGTCATTCCGACTGTGAGTCTTGAATTTGTTTTGGTGGACTGGAATGTCTTCTGAGCTGAGATCTTTTAACAGATAAAATTAGTTCAAAAAAAAAAGAGAGGAAAAAAAATTCTTTATGGACTTTTCCTTGAGACCCCCCTGCAAAAAAAAAAAAAAAAAGACAAAAGACTAGCTGCAAAAGGAGAAAAACAACAATTAAGTCCACCCTTTTTGCAAACAGATCCCTAAGAAGGGACTGACTTTTTTGGTTAACATGGAAAAGAACTGTCATTCAAGTTATACTTTCAAAGTATAACGTGCCTCGTTCTTCTTTGACACTTTTTAAATTTTTTTGGCCCATCTGGGCATATTTCATTAATAAGCACTGATGTATCGTGTCTCTTTGCCTTCTACCACGCTATGCCAGAAAAATGAAATTGTTCTAGAATAATCAATTTTAAACACACGGGAGGGTTCAGACAGAGCTGCACCCTTTATTTAAATCTAGATGGGTGTTCTGCTGGTTTTTCCCTGTTCAGTGAATTCTCCCCTCTTTTTCTCCTGATCTGTTTTGTGGCTGAGTGAGTTTGCGTCTACCTAATGTTTTCTTTTTTTCTTTTTTTTTTTTATTCTGAGAAATTAAACATCCGTAGTGTTTAATACAACCACGGAGGGAGGCAACTCCGTAGCTTCGGCTCATTGTTGCTACTGAAGTTTGATACCTGACATATTTAATTTAATTAGGAAGACGGAATCCAATTTTGGCGTTTCATTAACGGGATTATTCCTCAAAAGTTATTGTTCCCGCGATGAGAACTAACAATGTACCTCACAATAGCTGATGTTTCTCTTCTGTTTATGCTATTTTTTCTTTCCCAGGTTTTATACCTTACTCTTTTTTTCTTTCTTTTTTTCTTAAATAGAAGTTGTCAATCTGTAGTGCTGGAGATTGATATGACTTTGCGGATGTTGTAACTGGGTGCTGCGTTAACATTTGATTGATATTTTTTTTTGCTTTTTCTATTAATAAAAGACCCAAACAAAGTTTGGGCCTCAGTTGCCCCTTTGTAACCATGAGTGAAATGAGGTGGGCAGCAGTGATTTTTTTTTGGTGGTTTGTTTGTTTTATTATAATAACCTCTCGATTACTTAAGCTGTGTTTCCCTTTACAAAAATGAGGATCCCTTTTATGGATCTCTTCTGGATAGGCAGAATTATCTGCATTTTGATCCCCAATGTCCTATTGGATAAGGCAGAGTTCAGTTTGTGTGCTAAACTTTATGTCTCCCCAGTGTGATGGGCTCATAATCAGCTTGGCCTAGGGCAGGGGTAGGCAACCTTGGCTCTTTTATGACTCGTGGACTTCAACTCCCAGAATTCCTGAGCCAGCGTGGCTCAACATGGAAACCTCTCCCTTTCCCCTCAGCGTGGCTGGCTCAGGAATTCTGGGAGTTGAAGTCCACGAGTCATAAAAGAGCCAAGGTTGCCTACCCCTGGCCTAGTGGTTAAGGCACCAGGACAGAAAGCAAGAGATAGTGGGTTCTAGTCTATCTTTTTAAATATATATATATATTATTGATTTTTAACAATTACAATCTTTACTGCTTAGTAAACAATGTGTTGTCTGGGCTCACATATTTAACATTAACTTCAATATAAATCTGTTCAATACTGCACAATCCAGTGTGCAGTTCTAGTCTCTCATTAGCCATGAAAGCTGGCTGGGAGACTTTAGGCCAAACACCAGGAGACTGTGAGTTCTAGTCCTGCCTTAGGCATGACAGCCAACTGGGTGACTTTGGGCCAATCACCAGAAGATAATGAGTTCTAGTCCTGCCTTAAGCCTGAAAGCAGGCTGAGTGTCTTTGGGCCAATCACCAGGAGACTGTGAGTTCTAGTCCCGCCTTAGGCATGAAAGCCGGCTAGATGACTTTGGGCCAATCACCAGGACACTGTGAATTTTAGTTCTGCCTTAGGCATGACAGCCGACTGGGTGACTTTGGGCCAATCACCAGGAGACTGTGATTTCTAGTCCCACCTTAGGCCTGAAAGACGGTTGGATGACTTTGGGCCAATCACCAGGAGACTGTGAGTTCTAGTCCCGCCGGGGTGGATGACTTGGGGCCAGCCCACCTCAAAGAATTGTTGTTGTGGGGAAAATAGGAGGACGAAGGTGTGTTGGATATGTTCTCTAGCTTGAGTTATTTGTAAAAATAATAAAGGCAAGGTATAAACAATCCAATAAATAATCTTCAGGGGAGCCCAGTGCATAGGCTTTTCTCGCCCTCCCTCCCCCCCCCATCCTTGGGGGTGGGCAGCTACATAGGTAATTTGGCACCAACAAAAAGCCCTTGGTGGGCTACCAGAAATTGGTGAGGGTCTCCTTACAGCAGACATTCTTGCCCCCTCCTCCGAATTCCCAGACTAGCCTATCTGCAAGGTTCAGAAGTTGTTAATGAAGACTTTGGGGACCCCAAGTTGAAATTTAATGATTAGGACCAAGGAGAACCAAACACCACCCGACTGTTTGGCCAAAGTTATCTTTTGTAATGCGGTGCCTCCATTCAATATTGGTGGTGGGGGGGAAACCCCCCCCCAATGCTTTTAAAAATCAGAACAAAAGTCCTTTTCAAAATGTAATGAGTTTTCTTATTTTACCCCCCAAAGTATCTGGTGTCTGTGACTGGGGTGGACAGGGGGCTGTAGGGAACAGGGAAGGGGGAAGCCCTTTATCTGTTTAAGAAAGTGTGTGTGTGTGTGTGTGTGTGTGTGTGTGTAGGGGGGGAGATGGGATAGGATTGCAGAAAAGGTGACAACTTCTTTTTTTTTTTAAATCACTTCTTTTGTTTTTGTTTTTAATTCCACTTTAATCAATCTCCCAACAAAAGTAACATTTGGCTTTTTTAAAGAATGAAACAATTTCAAAATGTGCATTTATCACTTTGAAGCCCCGGCTTCAGTCACTGCCATGACATGAACGCTGAAGGAGCTAAACTCCTGTGAGTAAACTGTTGTTTTTTTTCCTAGTTGGCTTGTGTTTTGAGTAGTACTCGCTTCCTTCCCTAAATGTTTTCCTTTTTCCACCAAACTCTTTGTCTCCCAAACTTAATCATGGCCTTTTGCAGGAACATGGCTCATCGTTGCTGCTAATAGAAAAAAAATAAATTAGAAGTGGAGTTTCGTGATCTGTTCTTCATTATGGCTTAGCCTTACACCAGTGTTTCTCAACCTTGACCATTTTAAGGCATGTGGACTTCAACTCCCAGAATTCCACAGCCAGCAATGCTGGCTGTGGAATTCTGGGAGTTGAAGTCCACATGCCTTAAAATGGTCAAGGTTGAGAAACACTGCGACTTACACCATGTAGTTTGTGTGGGAATGACAGCAGCCCAACAGCACTGCTGCTGAAACAGGAGCAACGCAACAGAGGCCCCCAAGGAACAGCATCACCGTTACAGTACGAAGCAATTAAAACGACACGTCAGAGGTTCAAACGTTAAAATCGACTTTTATTTTCTGTCAGACCCTTGAGCTTCTTCCAGCTTCCGTCTTTTCAGATTTCTCTGAAAGAGAATCCAGATGAACAAAAAAGTCCTTCTTGCTGGAAATTGCTTGAAGGGCTTAAAGCAAATTGCACCTACCCATTCTGCAGGGTGCCCAATTGTTTTTGACCCCAGTTAGATTTTTGCACGCTTGGTATATTGCATCCAGTTTTGGTCGTCAGGATACAGACGGTGAGACTCTGGAAAGAGTGCAGAGAAGAGCAACAAAGAGGATTAGGGAGGATAAGGCATATGAAGAACGGTTGCAGGCATTGGGTAGGTCCGATTTAATAAAGAGAAGGACGAGGGGGGACAGGATAGCAGCGTTCCAATATTTGAGGGGTTGCCCCAAAGAAGAGGGAGTCAAGCTATCCTCCAAAGCACCTGAAGGCAGGACAAGAAGTAACGGATGAAAACTAATCTAGGAGAGAATCAACCTAGAAAGAAGGAAAAATTTCCTGACAAGGAGAACAATTAATCAGTGGAACGACTTGCCTCCAGAAGTTGTGGGTGCTCCATCAGTGGAGGCTTTTAAGGACAATATTCACCTGAAATGGTATAGGGTTTTCTGCTTGAGCAGGGGGTTGGACTAGAAGACCTCCAGGGTCCCTTCCAACTCTTGTCATTCTGACACTACGCCGGTACAAGCAGTTGGCTTAAAAAGACGAGCTGTAAGTGGCTGCTTCTCTTTGGGAGGAACCTTAGCATGTCTTCGTAGAAAAGACCTTCCAGCAACCTAATTTAGAAGGAGAGGAGCTTTTTATTGGCGCTGTTAAATCATTCAGAGACTCTCATTGGCTTAATCCAGTGTTTCTCAACCTTGACAATTTTAAGGCACGTGGACTTCAACTCCCAGAATTCCACAGCCAGCAATGCTGGCTGTGGAATTCTGGGAGTTGAAGTCCACGTGCCTTAAAATTGTCAAGGTTGAGAAACACTGGAGCCTTAATCCGTCCTTCATAAACCATAACAATTGTCTCAATTCCAGCCATAATTTATCCACAATAAACCTTCTTCCCTGACCCAGAAAATTAACTCTTGGTGCTGGAGAACTCATGGCAGGTCTTCCGAGTCCCAAAACGAACAGCTGAAAACCCGAAAATGGGATTTATTTATTTATTTATTTATTTATTTTAATCGGGAGACTGTCCACGGTTTGACACCCTCCCACCTTGCTGTTCTCAATCAATCTTGAAAGATGCCCCATTATAGCTTCATCGGTCCTCACCTCCTTGTCATTTCCTTGCATTTCATCCTTGCCAGCAACAGTGCTTCCCCGTGCCAAGGAAGGAGAGTGTGTAGTGTAGACCAATGGCTTCCGTTGTTGATTTTTCCCCCACTTTATTTTGGTGGTTTTTTTCCCCCCACCTCGTACAATACCAACTTGGCCAGATTCGGGCAGGTTGAAAATGATAAAGTTATTGCCCATAATTTCGTTTGGCAGGGCCTCGTGAGCCGCCGCTCCTGCCCGCCGCTGTGTGTTCAACTAACTAGAACAATTCTGAGTAATTACCAAACCCTTCACAATTAAACAATAAAACTAAAGCCTCACCGCGGAAGCAGCGACTCTTCTATAAATAAGAAATATGTCTGGGTTAATGCTTTAGTAAAACACAGCTAATAGAAGCTTAGTATTACAAAATACGTTGGTTGGCAGGCGTCTGAAAAGCCTTTTGGATTGGGTTGGGGGGAAAAAACGAGCATGGCTGAGATTAATGATCTCTAGTGGATTGTGGGTCTCTCTCTCTCTCTCTCTCACACACACACACACACACATGTAGAGAGGCACACACTCCAAGCTCCAGGTAGAATGCCAGACATACAATATTCCAGTGTTAAAGTTGGGTTACAAATAAACCCCCCTGCTTGCAAATTAACTCCCAAATATTGCAAAGAGTCTAATGATATCACCAAGGCCAATTGGATTTATTTTTTTTTGAAACTCCTTCAGGCTGATGTCGGCTGTTTAGGAGGGAAGCAAATGTTTTTCCAGATCTTTAGGGTTAGTATCAAAATCTTCAGAACCACAACAACTAGTTCTGGTGTTTTAATGGATCTGGCTGTGTGTGTGTGGGTGTGGGTGTGGGTGTGGGTGGGTGGGTGTTTCCCAGAGGACCAAGGAGGTATCATATGATGGCTCTAACGTTGTATATAATCTCTTCTCCTTTGTACTGGATGGTCGTTGTTGTTTTTTTACTAATGATTGCTTTTTAATTGATGTTTTTAATCCGTTTATTGTTTTACTTTAATGAATTGTTTTATTTTAAATTTAAAACGCTTAATTTGTTTTAATAATTGTTTTATTTGTACACCGCCCAGAGTCACTGTGTGGGAGATGGGCAGCCATACACTATACAGTCACTAAATAAACAAACGGGTTAGTTGGAATACTAGACAGATCAACGCCTAGTAGACTCATTGTCTACTAGAGATTTATCTGTGCACATGCAAATTCTTTGGGGAGAAAGAAAAGTCTAAAACTGACAGGTGATTGACTGAAACAGAGAATGAATAAATCCAAAAACCTCGAAAAGCAAATAACACTTCTTACAATTCTAAGAAAGCAATTTGCTTGTTATCCTTTTGAGACACAGATCACTACAGTGAGTTGTTGAGCTCAAGTCCAGTAGAAACTGATACGAAGGTGTTACGGGTTGGGGTGTATATGTGTGGGTATGTTTAAAATATCCTTACATGATTATCAACCTTTTTAAATCGAGCGTTTCTCCCACGCTTATTCTGCAAGACTTGAGTTGGATAGATTGCTCTCCTTTCATAATGACTAATACCCAACCTGCAACTCAAAAACATATACAGTGCCTTGGCTTCACAAGAAAACCATTTTAGCTTCCATGCACTCTTTTGAGGAAATGAATGAGTGAAACAAAATGAAAAATTATTATTCTGTAGATCGTGGTGTATTTGATTCCGTGTTGCTGCTGCTGCTTTGCTGGAACAATTCACCCAAATGAATATTTTCAAATTTCAGAACGCAGTTAATCTTCTGCCAAAATAAAATAAGGAAGTTTTTTAAAAAAATTACTGATATTTTGAACGGCTCCTCTCTTTGTGTTAGTTCTTCAGGCGGAGTTCGGAGAATAAAATTAATTCAGGCTTGAGCTTACTAAAACTCCGGAGAGTCGCTTTCCTCTGTTTTTTTATCTTGGCCGCCTAGGGTTTCAGAAAAGCAGACCACAGCAGTCGCCTGCGGTGTGGCAGTAACCTTGGGGTCAAACCAACTTGAATTTTAGCAGTGGGTCTGTCACTGTGTCTGTCAAGCGAGGACGCTGTGAAATCCCCTCTCGTGGAGCTGCTAACTGCATCCTGGCCACTGCTGGCTACCTGTGAAACTTTAACCGGACCACCGTGATACTTCTGAATTGCTTTTCGGCCTGAGATCCGTTTTCCCGACAAAGTGGGTTTGTGTCTTTGGAGTCTGGGGCCAGGAATGACAATACGAGGGTGTAACTCGGAGATAGAGAACAGTTTTCGGCTGTTTGTAAAGAGGAAACGTGACTGGAAAGAAAGAATTCAAAGCGAAAAAGCAAGCGGTTCACAGATGCAAATTTAACCAAATGCCACGATAAGGGAAGGGATTGGATACAGCACTCCATAATTACCTTTTTGAAGGCAGGGTGCAAAATTGCGGTTTAACCATCAGAATATTGATTTGTTTGCTTGTTTGTTTGTATCCGGCCTTTCCTATTTTTACAAACAATTCCAGGCAGCGAATATTATCCAAACACGCCTTCCTCCTGCCATTTTCTCCACAACGACAACCCTGTGAGGTGGGTTGGGCTGAGAAGAGAGTGAATTGGCCCAAAGTCACCCCGCCGGCTTTCGTGGCTAAACTGGGATTTGAACTCATGATCTCCTGTTTTCTAGCCTGGTGCTAAGCTTAACCACTCTACCAAATTCGCTCTAACCTTCTTTCAAAGAATAATCTTTGAATGAAATTCTATTCACTCGTGAGTTTTATTTGGGGGGAATGCAGACTAATACCAGATTAGGGTCATCCTAGGCCAGGGGTAGGCAACCTTGGCTCTTTTAAGACTGGTGGACTTCAACTCCCAGAATTCCTGAGCCAACATGGCTCAGCTTGGAAACCTCTCCCTTTCCCCTCAGCATGGCTGGCTGACGGTTGCTGGAATTGGGTATGTCTAGTCCAGGAGTGGGCAACCTTGGCTCTTTTATGACTCGTGGACTTCAACTCCCAGAATTCCTGAGCCAGCCATGCTGAGGGGAGAGGTTTTTAAGCTGAGCCATGCTGGCTCAGGAATTCTGGGAGTTGAAGTCCACGAGTCATAAAAGAGCCAAGGTTGCCTACCCCTGGTCTTGGAGGCTCACCGCTTAGAACAGGAGGACTTAGGCCCGGGGTAGGCAACCTTGGCTCTTTTATGACTCGTGGACTTCAACTCCCAGAATTCCTGAGCCAGCCATGCTGAGGGGAAAGGGAGAGGTTTCCAAGCTGAGCCATGCTGGCTCAGGAATTCTGGGAGTTGAAGTCCACGAGTCATAAATGAGCCAAGATGGCCTACCCCTGCCCTAGTCCAAATCCTAAAATGTTGGCCTGCTAATCGGTTCGCTTTCTAAACCAAATCATCGAAAGCATTGAGGGTTTGATGAGGTGACATTTCACCACCCCTGTTTCAGATTACGTGTACTCCTCACCCCTGGCTAAAAAAAATTCTTATTAGAGCTAGGTTCAAAATGGATTTGTAATATATCTTGGCTATCTTGCATTTCAATCTTAAACATGAATGGCAGGCACAGATTTGAAACTTGTTTAAATTTGTATTGTAGGTGTGTTCAGCCCGTTGCCGTTTTAAGCAGGGGTCTTCCAACTTGGCCCTTTTATGACTTGTGGA
Source organism: Protobothrops mucrosquamatus (assembly GCF_001527695.2). Taxonomy (NCBI): domain Eukaryota; kingdom Metazoa; phylum Chordata; class Lepidosauria; order Squamata; family Viperidae; genus Protobothrops; species Protobothrops mucrosquamatus. Next base: position 82,911 of record NW_015388913.1, read on the forward strand.
CTTCAACTCCCAGAATTCCTCAGCCAGGCACGCTGGCTGAGGAATTCTGGGAGTTGAAGTCCACAAGTCATAAAAGGGCCAAGTTGAAGACCCCTGGTTTTAAGTCTCCATTTTATGGTGTGTCTTAAGGTATAAACATGTCAGGGGACTAACGTCAAGTGTTTTTAGTGACAATTTCTTTCTTAAGGAATAATCTGTCCTCTGAGGCGAGTCTGGCCCTCACTTTTATGACCTTCTGGAAGTTGGTAAAACCTGTCTCCACAGGTCACACCTGCCGATATTTATTTTATTTTTATTTATTTATTTGTATCCCATCCTTATTATTTTTACAAATAACTTAAGGCAGGCAAACTTATCCAACACACCTTCTTCCGTCTATTTTTCCCCCACAACAACAACCCTGTGAGGTGGGTTGGGCTGAGAGAGAGGGATTGGCTCAAAGTCACCCAGCCGGCTTTCATGCCTAAAGCGGGATTAGAACTTACTGTCTCTTAGTGATTGGCTCACAGTTACCCAGAGATTGGACAACCATTTGCCTGAAATGGTCTAGGGCAGGGGGAGGCAACCTTGGCTCTTTTATGATTCGTGGACTTCAACTCCCAGAATTCCTGAGCCAGCCATGCTGAGGGGAAAGGGAGAGGTTTCCATGCTTAGCCATGCTGGCTCAGGAATTCTGGGAGTTGAAGTCCACGAATCATAAAAGAGCCAAGGTTGCCTACCCCTGGTATAGGGTTTCCTGCCTGAGCAGGGGGTTGGACTAGATGACCTCTACGGTCCTTTCCAACTCTCTTATTGTATGTTCCCCATTCAGTTGGCTTTCATACCTAAGGCGGGACTAGAACTTAAGTCTCCTGGTGATTGGCCCAAGGTCACCCACCTAGCTTTCATGGTTAAGGCGGGACTTGAACTCAAGGTATCTTGCTTTCTAGACTGGGGCCTGCCTAAAGGTGCCTATATATGTGCATGTGTGTATCTGTATATATTGTTTAAATGTACTATGAATTTTGTTACGGACATTGTAAGATACAATGTTAATTTATTGCTGTTTTAATATCTGTAAAACTACCATTTGAGACTGTAGGCACCTTGGACAAAAGAAGGCTTGGAGATTATAAATTACAATAAATAAACGCACCACATGCACTTTGGTTTACAATCACTTATATAGTATGGTGTCCTGAGGCAAAACTTCAAAACAGAGTTGCATCTAAACTATACCACAAATTAGGGTTGTAGGATATGGCCCAAAACAGTTTTAGGGGATATACCAATTGGCTCATTTTGATTTTGTTTCAGTTTCAACTACGTGAACACTAAGATAATTTACCTTTTGGCTGATGTTTGTTTATGCTGGATCTGAAATTAAAAGTCTGGGCAGTTTATACTGCCCAGGTTGGCTAATAAATGTACGAAAGAACTAATAAATAAATTGGATTTCCCCGATCAGCCTCTTTGGGGATTTGAAGCCTAATATTACACGGAGGGGGCCTCCCAGCCTTTCCCCCCAAACAGAAATAAAGCTGGTTGGTTCTCTTGGACCGAAGTTTAAAATTTGAAAATGTGCTGTTTTGAAGTTGCCTGTCGCCGAATATTGCCTCCTTATCAGATGAAGCCATGCTAATGAAATTGCAGCGGGTCCAAGATTGTTAAAGAGTTTCTTCTCTGTTTCCAGAAATCTTAACTGGGGTTGATTGATTACAGAGCTATGGGGGGAGAAAAAAAAAACATTTCTTCTGAAATTCCTAGCAGCCCCTTCCCCTCCTCCAAGTACACACCCTTTTGTGATGTGGATTGAAAAAAACCAAAAACTTCTCCCCCCTCCCGTTTAAGATGTTTGATTATGGCATAAAGCAGCTAATTTAAGCATCTGTTTATCACTGTCTGGCTACTCCGAATGCGAAATTTCAATTGAATTGCCTCCCCAGAGAGCTTTTTAGCTCTGAGGGTAAAACAAATCATTTTCCCGGCTGGTCCCTTGGGATTCGCAGTCAAAAGAATTCATCTAAATAGTTTACACGAGATTTGAAAACATTGCATCAACCGGGCCTGGCTCTTTTGTTGTTAGTGGAAAATTGCCAGTGTAAATGGCATATCTTGCACTAACTTGACCGCTTACACCACTACATCTTTCTACTGTGTGTAAAGTAAGTGTTAGATGCCTTAAAAGGCTTTTGGAGTGTAATCATTTGTGTTTGGTTTTTTAAAAAAAATAAAATAAATAAATCTAGTTGTATGTCGCGTTGTAGAACAGAAGACGGACTATATCAAACAGTGACCTTAGCGTGCGTTGGAAGAGGCTATATTTCTACTTCCATGGTGATAAGCATTACTGCAAATTATTAAAATGCAAGACGTGTTTTGCTGATTTACAAATAAGATAGTTATAGCTTTCCGGTATATCTAACTTCTGCTTCCCTGTGGATATAATGCTGCTGGACTGGGGGAAAAAGAGAGTTGTTTACATTTGGTCTTTGTTTACTCCTTAGGTGGCTTAACCACCATAACATTAGAAAATGAGTGTTCAGTCTACAGCTAACACAACGATTTGACTTTGGAAAAAGAATGCTCTTCCTATGTGCAGTTGCTCTCCCAAAAGCTCAGCACGTGTCACTTGAATAAAATGGGGGTTTTTTAGAAAATAACTAAAGGTTATGTCTTAAGTTTCATAAATATTGAAACATAAATTTCGTTCCCGTTCAACATGCTGTGCAATTAATCTTGTGGGTTTTTTTTAACAATACAAAATCAAGTTCACTTTCCAACACTGGTAACGAGTTCAAATTTTCCAGCTTGACATTATCATGATGAATGACGAAGCACTTTTCTGTTAGTTATTACTAAAACTAACTCTGTCTCCAAGCTTTCTGGCTGATATTGAGAGGACTCTTTGCCAAAATGGGATTTATTTGCAGACTTACAGTTTTGTTTTCCACCAATTGTTATTAAAAAAAAGATGTTGAGACTCCAGAAAGAGTACAGAGAAGAGCAACAAAGATGATTAGGGGACTGGAGGCTAAAACATATAAGGAACGGTTGCTGGAATTGGAACTGTCTAGTTTAATGAAGAGAAGGACCAGAGGTGACAGGATAGCAGTGTTCCAATATCTCAGGGGCTGCCACAAAGAAGAGGGAGTCAAGCTATTCTCCAAAGCGCCTCAAGGCAGGACAAGAAGCAACGGGTGGAAACTAATCAAGGAGAGAAGCAACCTAGAACTAAGGAGAAACTTCCTGACAGTGAGAACAATTAACCAGTGGAACAACCTGCCTCCAGAAGCGGTGAATGCTCCAACACTGGAGGCTTTTAAGAAGAGACTGGACAGCCATTTGTCCGTAATGGTATAGGGTTTCCTGCCTGAGCAGGGGGTTGGACTAGATGACCTCCAAGGTCCTTCCAACTTCATCATTATTATTATTAAGTTGCAGTTTATAATAGAATAGAGCTGGAAGGGACCTTGGAGGTCTTCTAGTCCAGCCCCCTGCTCAAGCAGGAGAACCTATACCATCTCAGACAAGTCACTGTCTAACCTCTTCTTAAAAATCTCCAGTGATGGAGCCCCCATGATTTCTGGAGGCAAGCTGTTCCACTGGTTAATTGTCCTCACTGTCAGGAAGTTTCTCCTTAATTCCAGGTTGCTTCTCTCTTTGGTCAGTTTCCAACCATTGTTTCTCGTCCTGCCTCTGGTGCTTTGGTGAATAAGATGACCCCCTCTTCTTGGTGGCAGCCCCTCAAATACTGGAATACTACTATCATGTCTCCCCTATTTCTTCTTTTCTTTAGACTAGCCAAACCCAAGTCCTGCAGCCGTTCTTCGTCTGTTTTAGTCTCCAGGCCTTGGATCATCTTAGTTGCTCTTCTCTGATTTTTTTCCAAACTCTCGACATCTTTTTTTGCGATATGGTGACCAAAATTGGCTGCAGTATTCCAGGTGTGGCCTTACTAGAGTTTTATAAAGCGGTGCTAATACTTGGCGTGATCTTGATTCTGTCTTGAAATACAGTAACTTACAAGAAGGGTGAATTAAAGTGATCAGAGGCAAGAATTCATTTTACCGCTCGGGAGACCCTTCCCCACCCGAAGTCTGCCGTTTCCCCTTCAATGAAGCTAATTACCCTGGGGGTACATGTGCTGGCCACTCTTTAAAATTCTTATAAAAACAAAGAAATTAATTATCCAATGTAAAAACGGGTCGTATGTCTCCTGGCAAACATTCAATTAACTTTTTAGTGCTGGCTACTTAATGTTGTGTTTGACCACCCAACCATTGAAAACGGCTTCTCTTTGAAACAGGCCAAAGTGGAGACGGTACGGCCTGTTGAGATTTGATGGCCTGTACTATTGGTCATCAACATTTTTTTCCCAGGATCTTTTAGTGAGTTAGTTATATTTTACTCAGATTTGTGAGGCTGCCGTTTACTTGTGGGTGAGGGTGGGCGGGGGGGGGTGTTAAATAAGAACTACCAATTAGCTTGGTTTAATCAGCTACCGAAACACTAACCTCATCGGAGCAAAATACTTTGAATTTTGTTCTTTGACAGAGTAAAAAAAATAAGGGGTGACCGGTGAGGCTTCGCCCTTTGCCTTTTCATTTGTAATTTGGAAGACACGCAATTCCTAGGTGCCAATAAAGGAGGATATTTCTCGCTCAGGGTTTCAACTATGGAGTCTCTGAGCTTAAGTTGTTTTCTTGCAGACGTTTCGTGACCCAACGTAGTGACATCCTTGGTGCCAAGACTGACGATGTTACCTGGTTTGGGTCACGAAAGGTGTGCAAGAAAACAAGCTATCTCAGAGAGCAACAAACAGCCCTCAATTCATAGGTGGTTTTGGCCTGGCTTTACGACACGCACACAGCTGAAAAGATTCCACGCAACGTGCTACGAAAAGATTGAATTTATCCATGTATTGGTGTGACTGTGTATCTCTGACATACAGGTAGTCCTCGATTAACGGCCACAAGGCAATTGTTAAGTGAAAACCCCCTCTCTTTTTTCCCCACCGTTGTTAATCAGACCGTTGTAGTTGTTAAGCGAATTGCACAGTTGCTAAGTGAATCCAGCTTGGCTGAGGAATTCTGGGAGTTGAAGTCCACAAGTCTTAAAGTTGCCAAGTTCGAAGGCCCCTGGCTTAGGGGTTAAAGCTCACCCATTAGAACTTTTACAAACTGCCATATATTTGAAAGTCTCTTGCTGAGTTGAACTGTTATCATACGAGTTTTTGATTTGTCAGTAATTCATTATTTTTTTTTACACTGCATCCAGTATATCGTCCTTAGCTACATCTTATATATAGGCAGTGTCTGACGTACGACTGGTTGCTTAGTGATCGTTCCAAGTTATGACAGACCCTTCAAAAGCTGCTTACTAATGGCCACACAGACAAGCACTTGGCCACATTTTGGCTTCCCTTTTATTTGTAGCATCCCACAGTCAGGTGACCCTGATTTTTGCCATTCTGTGCCTTTTTTTCCAGTGCCGTTGTGACTTTGAATGGTCACTAAATGAACTGTTGTAAGTCAAGGACTGCCTGTATTCAGTTTTGACCATATTGCAGGTCAAGTGGAGATTTTTAAGAGGAGACTGGACCTGTCTGAGACGGCATAGGTTCTCCTGCTTGAGCAGGGGGCTGGACTAGAAGACCTCCAAGGTCCCTTCCAGCTTCTATTCTATTCTATTCTATTCTATTCTATTCTATTCTATTCTATTCTATTCTATTCTATTCTATAGTAACCCTTTGCTGAAATGAAATCTTGTGGTGGCCCCATTCCTAGACACAATGAATTTTCATATGCTGGAATGACTCCGTTACAAGTCAGCGGGAGCACACCCCGGCCACGAGTAACGATGATTGAGAATGCAAAGGTTGGCCTGTGGAATACAAATAAAGGGCTGAGCGCGTGGTTCTGCCTCAGAGCCCTGGCGCTTGTGGAAACGCGGCGATAAATGCACTGATAAATCCAAGGGAACGACCGCGATGGATGGAGACTCAAAACTGTCCAATACGTAGGAAGTGCGCCGCTTGGTCAGGCAGAATGAAATTAAATAGAATTTGCTTTAGTGAAATTACATCAAGGTTGATTAAAGGAGCGCGTGAGGAATCGCTTCTCTCTGAAGTCACTTCAGTAAGTGAATCTCTTGTTTGCTATGCCTGTGGAATATTTTTTTTCCTATTTTTTTTTTCATTTTCTGCTCATTTGTGTGTGTGTGTGTGTGTGTGTATTTCTGCTTCTCTTCCCCCCCCTCCAAGGTCCCTTCCAACTTTACTACTACTACTACTACTACTACTACTACTACTACTACTACTACTATTATTATTATTATTATTATTATTATTATTATTATTATTAATTTCTGTGAAGGTTCCTTAATTCCATTTGACCTAGGTCAGGGGTCCTCAGCCCCCGATCTATGGACCAGTACCGGGCCACGACATGCCAGCAACCGGTCTGCACAAACAAGCAAAGCCCCATCCGTGGGATGCAGGCAGCACACAAAACCACGCACCCTCCGGTCCGTGGAAAAACCTCTCTCCAAGGAACTGGTCCCTGGTGCCCAAAAAGTTGGGGACCTCTGATCTATGTAACGTCTTTGGCTGGATGCTTGTTTTATTCACCAAGACCATCCTGAGGACGCAAAATGGATCCACCTCAGCGCAACAGGTGTGAATAGATAAAGGAGGATATTTGTCGCTCAGGCTTGAAATGAGGGGTCCTTGGTGCTCTCTGAGCTGGGTTTGTTTTTTGCAGACGTCTCACGACCCAACTAGGTAATATCATCGGCGCCCGTCTTGCTTTCTTGCAGATGTTTCATTACCCAAACTAGGCAGCCTGATCAGTGCTAGGACTGATAATGTCTAGGTAATGAAACGTCTACACAAGAAAACAACCAAGCTCAGAGAAAACGAGGGGTGTGAATTAATTATGGATTAATCTGTCCCCCTCCACTCCCCCCCCCCACTGGGATTATTAACTTTTGCTGTTATGAACAAATTAAGAGACTGAGGACATGCAATTAAGGAGAGAATGCAGATATATTTTCAGATGTTGAATCTTTAAAAAGAACAATGACAGGGGAGAACCCTTTTCCAGTGGGTGGCCTGCTTTGCAAGCTTTAAGACAGGGGTCTTCAAACGTGGCCCGCCTGGCTGAGGAATTCTGGGAGTTGAAGTCCACAAGTCATAAAAGGGCCACGTTTGAAGACCCCTGGTTGGGATCCAAGCCTGCAGCTTCATCAAAATGGTCGACTGAGGAATTCTGGGAGTTGAAGTCCACAAGTCATAAAAGGGCCACGTTTGAAGACCCCTGGTTGGGATCCAAGCCTGCAGCTTCATCAAAATGGTCGACTGAGGAATTCTGGGAGTTGAAGTCCACAAGTCATAAAAGGGCCACGTTTGAAGACCCCTGGTCGGGATCCAAGCCTGCAGTTTCATCAAAATGGCCAACTGAGGAATTCTGGGAGTTGAAGTCCACAAGTCATAAAAGGGCCATGTTTGAAGACCCCTGGTCTGGATCCAAGCCTGCAGTTTCATCAAAATGGCCGACTGAGGAATTCTGGGAGTTGAAGTCCACAAGTCCTAAAAGGGCCGAGTTTGAAGACCCCTGCTTTAAGAGATACATTGAACCATGGAGTTACAGCAATGGGGGGGGGGGAGTGTTTTGTAAAACCTAGTCTCTCAGTGAAGGAAATAAATGGGATTAATAAAGGAGAATATTTGTAACCCAGGATTGAAATGGTCCTTGGTGCTCTCTGAGCTGGGTTGTTTTCTTGCAGATGTTTTTTTACCCAAACTAGGTAAGCAACCTAGAACTAAGAATAAATTTCCTGACAGTGAGAACAATCAACCAGCGGAAGTGCTTGCCTTCAGATGTTGTGGGTGCTCCACCACTGGAGGCTTTTAAGAAGAGACTGGATAGCCACTTGTCTAAAATGGGGTAGGGTCTCCTGCTTGAGCAGGGGATTGGGCTAGAAGGCCTCCAAGGTCCCTTCCAACTCTGATGGTGTTCGGTGTCAGTGGTTCCCAACCTTTCCTTTACTACGGACCCCCTTTATATACATAGAATAGAATAGAATAGAATAGAATAGAATAGAATAGACATTGGAGGTCTTCTAGTCCAGCCCCCTGCTCATGCAGGAAACCCTATACCATCTCAGACAGGTGAATATCCAGTCTCTTCTTAAAAATCTCCAGTGATGGCGCGCCCACGATTTCTGGTGGCAAGCTGTTCCACTGGTTGATTTTCCTCACTGTCAGGAAGTTTCTCCTTAGTTCCAGGTTTTTACCTTTTGTGGCTATGGAACAGGGCCACGAACCCCCCCAAGACTTAGCTCAAGATTTAAATCATAATTTTTTTTCAAGCCTTCGCAGACCCCCTGTAACTGAGTAACGGGAACCAGATATTCACATAGTTTGGATTATCAAAGGAATTCTTAATTTTCTGAATATCTTTACTACATATGAACTTAGCTGCTTGGGGAAACACCAAGTTGTCAGAGCGTTTGATCAAATAAAGTAGTTTTATCTTACTTGGGCTTTTCGCTATTGGCCCACCTTTACGGTGATGCATAATATTCTGGTTTAAAGCATATCAGCCTCCCAATTTCATATTCTTTTTATTTTTTTATTTTTATTTTGGTCCTGATTTAACTGGAGCACCGTTTTCCATCCACCCCTTTGGCCGTTTACTCTCCCCGTTCTCCGTTAGAAGTTGTCGTGGGAACTAATTATTTTCACAGCTTGAAATGTATTGGAGCTCTCCTTGAAAGTTGTTTATTTGGTGGCTAACTCTTTTGATGTTGCGACCTAAACTTTGCTCAGCCTTCTTTTGCTTCCCCTTCATTTAAGAAGCAGAATAAAAAGGAGAAATAAGACGCAGAAATGTTAGAAGGCGGGCGGAGGAGAACCTAACGTGGCTTCTCCGTAGTTCCACCTTCCTCAGTGTAAATACATCACGCTGTGAATCTCCTTGAGTCTCTTAAGAACAGGGAAATAGAGTCACTTTGCGTAGAAAGTTTTCCTTCTATATTGTTGAATGGGCAGGTAGACGTTAACGCCGCCCTAACAAGATTAGCTTCCACATCAAGCCTGGGCAGATTGTCAGTCTGCAAAGCAGAGGGAGAAATTGCAGGATTGAACCAGCACACTTGAAAGCACCTAATAACAGAATATCAAGAGTTGGAAGGGACCTTGGAGGTCTTCTAGTCCAATCCCTGCTCAACCAGTCGCCTAGCAAGGTGTCAAAAACTTGACCCAAAAAAAAAAAGGAAAAAAATGATGAAGTACAAGTAGTCCTCGACTTACAACAGTTCGCTTAGTGACTGTTCGAAGTTACAATGGCACTGAAAAAAGTGCCCCCAAGCCACAGCCGAGCAAGACACCTGCCTGCCCGCCCGGCCGCGCTCTTCCTCCTGTCCGAGGTTTTCATTGTTGTGAGCGTTTTTGTTGAGGATTGGCAGCGGGGGTGGTGTGGGGTGGTGTTTGGTTTTTATTCCCCCCCCCCGGTCTGATGGGTGGTTGCAGCAGGTTTTGGTCACTTCACATGACCCTGGGACACTGTGACCGTCATAAATATGAATCCGTTGCCAAGCATCTGAATGTAAATCACAAGACCCTGGAGATGCTGCAACATTCCAGCTGATCGGCGCTTCTTCTGGGCTCAGCAGAAGTGCTTCTTCTGGGCTCAGCAGAAGCACCAGGATCAGTGCTGCTTTCCAGCTGATTGGTGCTTCTTCAGGGCTCAGCAGAAGCACCAGGATCAGCGCCGAGCTCCAGCTGGAGCCTGGCGCTGATCCTGGTGCTTCCACTGAGCCCTGACAGCCCCGAAGAAGCACCGATCAGCTGGAAAGCGGCACTGATCCTGGCGCTTCCGCTGAGTCCTGACAGCCCTGCAGCTCCAGCCATCTCTCGCTGAGGCTTGTGCGGTGCTGCCACCGGTTCAGCTCCTTCCCCTCCCCCGCTACCACTTTTCTAGGAGGGTCGCGTACCACCTGCCAGGTGCCAATGTACCACAGGTGGTACCCGTACCACTGGTTGAAAAGCCCTGTCCTAGTCCAACCCTGCTGCTCGCGCAGGAGACCCCGTACCATTCCAGACAAAGGGCGGTCCAATCTCTTCATGAAAACCTCCGGTAATGGCGCACCCACAACCTCTGAAAGGCGAGCTGTGAATTTGTCAAAACCTGAGATGGGATTCTTTCCGAAAGAGCCACAGAATCCTACCGTTTGCATCAGAGGTGGAATTATCTCAACCAATCTGTTTTGTGTGTTTAGCCATTTTTTTATATTGGGTTTATATTTTGCAAACGTGCATAATGTTCTATCCTCCTGGTCTTTCCGGGAACAACCACCTTATAAAGCAATTTGGATTGAGATCGAGGGACTGACCCAAAGTCATCCAGGGTGACCTGCCTGTCCCCATTCCTGATTTAATAGTTTGACCCGTACAGCGTGCAACTGCATTTCATTTCATTTTTTGTGTGCAATATTACAGGCGGTCCTCCGCTCACGACCACAAGTGAGCCCCCCCAAAATTTCTGTCGCTAAATGAGACATTTGTTAAGTGACTTTTGCCCCATTTCACCAGCTTTCTTGCGGCGGTCCTTAAGTGAAACCTAGTTAGCAGTTGTTAAGTTAGGGACTGGGCATTAAGTGAATCTGGCTTGTCCGGAGGTCACAAAAGGGGACCGCGTGACCCCGGGACACTGCGACCGTCATAAATATGAGTCAGTTGCCAAGCGCCAGAATTTTGATCACACGACTGTGAGTGGGGGGCCTGCAGTGGTCGCAAGTGTGAAAAACAGTTGCTTTTCTCAGCGCCGTTGTGACTTCGAAGTGTCACTAAATGAGCTATTTGTAAGCCGAGGACTTACCATTTTCATTCAGCTGCTGGGAAGAAGCAGGCTAGATAGAAAACAGGACTGAGCAACTAAACGCTGCAATATTATTTCTCTTTCTCGTCCTCTTTCTTCCGTAGTCCCTTAAAAAACAGAAAAAAAAACACCAACATCTTTGAAGAGGTCTCTAATGCAGATTAAACGGTGACAGTAGACAGCGGCGGTTTGCGTTACAGAAATGGTTTTACAGATTCATTTCCGTTGTGTATCTTAACTTGGGCCGTGCCAACCCGCCAAGGCCTGTTGTACCTTTTTGGAAAGCTTCTGTCTCTAAAGACGCCGAGCGCGAAGAAAAAGGAATATAAAATGTTTATTTTAAGAACACCCAAGTACCCCGTTTACGGTACAGCTTGCTGGATTGCAGATTGCCACAGCTCCTTCTCCGGGAAGATGGATGAGAACGTTAAAAGGATTCATCTCACACGCAGTTAGCCAGCTCCCCCCACCCCCCAAAAAAAGTCAGCTTGGCTGCTTAATTTGCTTAAAAAAAAAACCCAAAACCTCACATTGACTTTGCTTCTTATGGCATGTTTTTAAACTGCTGTTTATCTATATATGTGTGTATGTAGGTCCTCATCCCCAGCAAGGGATACACATAATTTATAGGGCCTATTTGTCCCTGTTTACTAGATGGCCTAATATGATACCTTCCTTTTTTAACCTGGTGTTAATACTTGAGCTTTGCCTGGGGTTTTTTTTGTTTTGTTTTGTTTTGTTTTGTTTTGTATTGCTATGAAGAGAAGGACGAGGGGGGACATGATAGCAGTCTTCCAATATCTCAGGGGCTACCCCAAAGAAGAGGCAGTCAAGCTATTCTCCAAAGCGCCTGAAGGCAGGACAAGGACCAACGGGTGGAAACTGAGAGAAGGAGAGAAGCAACCTGGAACTAAGGAGAAACTTCCTGACAGTGGGAACAATTAACCAGTGGAACAACCTGCCTCCAGAAGAGGTGAATGCTCCAACACTGGAAGTTTCTAAGAAGAGACTGGACAGCCATTTGTCTGAAATGGTATAGGGTTTCCTGCCTGAGCAGGGGGTTGGACTCGATGACCTCCAAGGTCCCTTCCACCACCATCATCATCATCATCATCATCATCATCATCATCATCATCATCATCGTAAATCAGGACTACCTGTAATTTAGGCTTGGGGGGGGAAGGTATTCATGCTGGCAGAGGGGGACCCCATCTGTTGAGGAATTCTGGGTAATGAGGTGCAGGAGAAGGGCCTTGTCTACCCTTCTTTTCTGCTGCATTTTTTTTTGCACCATAAATGTAAGTGTGTGTTTGTGTGTGTGTGTGTGTGTATTGTATGTGGCAAGGAAAAATTATGTATTTTTCCTTTAATTATTCTTTTATATTACATAGACTAATGGCTTTAGAGACCAATTACAGTATTGTAGCTTATTTTCAAGCAGGTACATTCAGTATGTAGGCTAGTAGCTGATTTTCCATTTCATATTGATGTGTTAATTAGGAAATCCCGTGACTCCTCTTAATAAAATGCTAATAACGATCTCTGGTATTAGATTACCATTCGTTTGGATGTGGTCCCGCTTTGTTTCTTAAACCGGGAAGTTCTTTTAGCAAACACGTTAAAATGCAACTTTTGTTCGCATTGGTATTTCCTGAAAGACTTCTGTCTTTTAAACGTTCCTTAAAACGGTGGTCGTTTTTCTAGGCTTGCGACTACTGTATGCCACTTAGCAAAATGCAAATTGCACGGGCTGTAATGTTACACGTACGCAGATGGCAATCAGATGGAGCTGGTGAAACCAGTGCCAAGTTCCCACTTACAGTGAAATATAGAAATGACACAGTTGGCACTCCAGACTGATGTGATAGGACTTAAGGTGTACGGTTCATTTTCTTCTTTCTCTCTGCTTCCCATGAAAAGAAAGAAAGAAAGAAAGAAAGAAAGAGAAGGAGGGAAGGAAAGAAAGAAGGGAGGGAGGGAGGGAGGGAAAGAGAAGGAGGGAGGGAAGGAAAGGAAAGAAAGAAAGGGAGGGAAAGAGAAGGAGGGAAAGAAAGAAGGGAGGGAGGGAAAGAGAAGGAGGGAGGGAGGAAAGAAAAAGAAAGAAAGAAAGAAAGAAAGAGGAGGGAGGGAAAGAAGGAGGGAGGGAGGGAAGGAAAGAAAGAAAGGGAGGGAGGGAAAGAGAAGGAGGGAGGGAGGAAAGGAAGGGGAAGGAAGGAAAAGAAAAGAAAAGAAAAGAAAGAAAGAAAGAAAGAAAGAAAGAAAGAAAGAAAGAAAGAAAGAAAGAAAGAAAGTATTGATCCAGAATAGAGCAAGCACATTTCCAGGGTTTTAAAACTTTCAAAACTTGAGTTTTGAAGTGCTGGAAACGCGTTTGCTTTAGGGATGGTGCTCGCCACTTTATTTCCACACTTTTAAGCAATAAAAGGAGTTGTGAAATATCAGACGGATGATCCATATTGTAGGACAGTAAATAAAAAGTTTAACAAAGGTGGTGTTTTTCAAAGAGAGAATCTGTAACAGTGCCGTTCTAACCCTCTCTACATTGGGTCGTAAGCCGAGGACTACTGGTGCTACCTCCCCATGGCATGCTACCTTTACACACGCACCCCTCCTTTAACAAGTTGCCTACGAGAGAAGGGTTTGTAAAACCTTGGGATAAAGATAACTTAAATCACTTGAAGCTAGCTAATATTCGGCTGTATCGAAATTGTCAGCTTCCCCAATTCTTTGCGTTGAGCCCAGTATTACGATTGTTATGTCATGGTTTAGCCCTCTTAACACCCTCGACAGCCGCTGCTTCTTGTCGCTGCTTTTAAAAAAAATTACCATTTTTGCTCTTTTCTTAGATTACACGGGTCTTTTAAAGCCTTCTGGAGAGCTTGTGTTTTTTCCTTCGGTTTTAGAGACGCTTTCATCTAACTCACTCGCTCACCTCGCATCCTTTACCGTTATTACTCCCATTGATCAAATGCAGGATGTAAAGGTGTAGTAGTTTTGGCTGCCCAAATAAAACCAGCTTTTATTGATTCCTTCGCGGGACATAAATGAACTGGCCAACATATCTCTGGCCATCTCTCGGGGGGGGGGGGTTCGTTTTTTAAGGAACGAAGTCTGAATATGTATAGTCCGAAGGCCTTCTTATCTTGCTGGGTTGATGTACATGTACATTTTTAAAGCCAGGGACCTGATAAAAATCGTGGCTAATTGGGTGAGATAGTACCTTTTTTATTTTTGTTTTATTTTCATGGTGTTTTCAGGCCGGCAAGATGCAGTGACTGAAGCCCAAATACTGTGCTGAAGTCGAACACACAACTCTCTCTCTCTCTCTTTCTCTCTCTCTCTCTCCCTCTCCCTCTCCCTCTCCCTCTCTTTCTCTCTCTCTCTCTCTCTCTCTCATAATAATAATAAAGTTGGAAGGGACCTTGGAGGTCATCTAGTCCAACCCCCTGCTCAGGCAGGAAACCCTATACCATTTCGGACAAATGGCTGTCCAGTCTCTTCTTAAAGACTTCCAGTGTTGGAGCATTCACCGCTTCTGGAGGCAGGTTGTTCCACTGGTTAATTGTTAAAACTGTCTTGTCCAAAGAAGCTGGAATGGTATTATTGTATAATTCAGGTAGTCCTTGACTTACGACGGTTTGTTTAGTGATGGTTCGAAGTTACGATGGCACTGAAAAAAGTGACTTACGACTATTTTTCACACTTTAGGACCATTGCATCATCTCCAGGGTCACATGATCAGAATTCAGACACTTGGCCACTGACTCATATTTATGACCGCCGCAGTGTCCCAGGGTCATGCGATCCCCTTTGGCGACCTAACAATGGAGAAGCCAGATTCACTTAACAACCGTATTACTAAATAAAGCTCCTGAAGGCAGGACAAGAAGCAACGGATGGACACTCATCAAGGAGAGAAGCAACCTAGAACTAAGGAGAAACTTCCTGACAGTGAGAACAATTAACCAGTGGAACAACCTGCCTCCAGAAGTGGTGAATGCTCCAACACTGGAAGTTTTTAAGAAGAGACTGGACAGCCATTTGTCTGAAATGGTATAGGGTTTCCTGCCTGAGCAGGGGGTTGGACTCGATGACCTCCAAGGTCCCTTCCAACTTTATTATTATTATTATGATTATGATTATGGTGGTTATTATTATTATTATTATTATTATTATTATTATTATTATTATTATTATTATTAT